>NW_021319365.1:83957-98097 GCF_001605985.2 Dendrobium catenatum | reverse complement strand
ATATGTTAATGTCGGCTGCCTTAATTAAGAATCCTTAATTTAGACTTTCTGTTTTAAGCCGATCGTCCCGGACGATATAAATATCGGCCGGGCCGATGTGGGCAAAAACAGAATTTCTAAGCCTCTCAAGTGTGTGTGTGAAGGGTTACTTAGCATCAGTCTTTTTGATTATTACAAGAAGACTCAAAAGGTGAAAAAATAAAGTTACAGACTGACTCAACCCTAAACTTATGGGATCCTGGACTTGGCTTCCTCTTGATCGTCCGATCTTCGATTCCTGAAAAGTTAGAAGCAACAAGTAGTACAAGAGAAACAGTGTTTGTCAATCATCAAAACATACGACATGCAAAAGTAGATTTGTAACAGACTCTTCTTTCAATATGCATGAAGATTAACAAGCAAAAAGATTTGGTGGCAGTCAAAATTGGACTATATATTGAAGAGACAAGAAAAATAGTCCAAAAACTACAATTTTTCAAGTCAACATGAAATGGATCGTCCCGTATGATCGTGGATCATCCTGGATGATTTTACTTAAAGTGTTGGAAATGATTCTAATGAATATTGGTACGAACTATGTTCGTACACGATCATCGTCTCGTATGAACTAGGTTCGTCCGGACGAACAATTATTTCATAGGTCGGTACCCAAATAACTACAGGATGTAACTAACTTACTTAAGTCGGTTCCAATCGTCCTAGGACGAACAGAATTTTGTCTAGATGAAATGTTTACAGGGAGTAACTCGTCCAGGCATGATTATAAATGTCATTTGGATGAAAATTTTATAGAGCCCAACTCGTCCGGGGACGATTATAATTTCGTCTGGACAAAAATTTTACAGAGTCTAGCTCATTCTGGCATGATTATAATTTTGTCTGGACGAAAATTTTACAGAGCCTAGCTCGTTCTGGGACAAAAATAATTTTGTCCTGAACGATCAGGACTTAGAAAAAATTTTCTCCAAAAACTATTCGTTCTATTGCTCTTATAAGGAGATAACTGACCTGATCGTTGTTGCGGACCTGTTTTCATGATTTATGATTTTGATGATAGCAAACACTCTTATTTCTCGACAACTGCCTTATCTACTGACAATTCAGGTCCACACGATCAGACTGTAATTTAGAACCAGTTCAAGATTAGGTAGACTAGGTCTGAGTCAGTTTATACCCTTTTTCCTTTATTGAGTCTATTGTATTTAGTGTGGCTCCTGATGCTTTGTAACTTGAAAGATTTTTGACTATTCTCTAGAGTTTACTGTTTTTGGTAACATCGTCTGGGATGATTTTATATCGTCCTGGATGATCAGTTCAAAAGAAGAAACCCTAATTAGGGCATCCTCATTAAAGTAGCCGTCATTATGCAAAACACATCGTCCTGGATGATTTTGTATCGGCCAGGACGATAGGCTCAAACAGAAAGAATCTGCCGCCATATATATTTAGGAATTACTTATTTTTGGACATTGTCCAGGTGGATCGTCCAGGACTATAAAATATCGTCCAGGATGATCTAGGGCAATTTTTCTAAAATTTCTTTGGAATTTAAGGAAAGTAATTATGAATTAATTGCATGATCAAATCATCCTTGACGATTGTATAATCGTCCAGGCCGATACGCTAGACGATTGGACATCAGATAACTATTTTTTAGGGCGATGTTCAGGATGATATTCCATGATTTGTTTTGATCATCCAGGACGATATATTATCGCCCGGGACGATATGAACAAACTTCTTCTGATCGTCTCAAATCGCCCCGGCTGATTGGGCTTACTTTGCACTAATCGTACAGGACGATATTAGTATCGTCCTGGACGATAAAACCAGCAACTTGCATTAATGTGCTCGTTTTGAGATCTTTTATTTAAGCTATGACATGACACTTGTTAAGTGTCTTTGGCAGCCATTGTAGCTTCGTTCTTTTGGGGGAAACTTGAAGAGAGAGCTTGAAAGTGAGTGAGGAAAGGGTGGAGTTTGAGAGAGCGAGAAGATCCTATGAGGGGGGACTCAAGGGAGTGTGGAGGGGGTTCCACACGGTTGCTCCAGCAAGCTCGCTCCTGAATACCATCAGATTCAAGGCTTATCTCGAGGGAAGTTCACTAAAGAATAAGATCTCTTTGGTGTCATAGGACCCGACGACTCCGCCGCACCGGGGAATGTGAAAGTGATTTTGTAAGGGCTTCTCTGCCTAGCTGTGGGGGCTAAAGGAGAGACACTTAGTTTAGTGCAATACTTGGAGGGTGCCTTCAAGGAGTGGACGTAGGTCAAGGTTTAACCGAAGTACTATAAATATGATGTGTTCTTTCTTTATTACTTCCGCATTTAATTTCTGCACTTTGGTTTTTATTGTAGTGATATTGGTTTTGATTTGTATTTTGATTGAAAGATATTTTTTACCAATTCACCTCTCTCTCTTAATTAGCTTTGGGCCAGTTCATAGGGCCTAACATCCCTAACAAACTTTTAAGTGGTATTAGAGCGGGATTCAAAAAAACTGAGTTTGAAAACTTTTTGAATTTCAATCCATGGCTAATTTTTCATATCATAATGTTGCGGAAGGTTATTCTATCACCAGACCACTTTTGTTTGAAAATATTTCATTTGATTTTTGGAAAATTCGCATGTCTATTTTTTTGCATCATTTGATTTTCTCATGTGGCATATGATTTTAACTGGTTATTCATTACCGTCAAGTATTTTAGATGGAATTAAAACTGACATTCCTTTTAGTCAATGGAATATAAATGAATGAATCAATGCTCAATTGAATGCAAAATCATTAAATTGTTTTTTCTGTGCTTTAAAATTTAAAGATTTTATGTTAGTATCCACGTGTACTACTCGTAAGGAAGTTTGGGATAAACTACATACCATATACGAAGGCACTAGTGAAATCAAGCAATCTAAGTTGAATATGTTAATGCATGATTTTGAACTATTTTTCATTAAACCTTATGAGACGATCTTAGACATTTATACTAGGTTTATTTAAATTGTGACATCATTGCATGCTTTAGGAAAAGAATTTTCAAATTTTGAAAAAATTAACAAAATTCTTCATTGTCTACTAAATAATTTTGATGCTAATATTATTACTATTTGTGAATAAAAAAATTTGAATGATTATTCTATTGAAAATTTGATTGCCTCACTCATTGCCTATGAGCAAAGTTTGGGTCAAAGACTTTTGGATGCAGGTGAAACGATTGTTCTAAAAGATGAAGATACATAAAAAGATAGCTTAGTTGGTGACGAAAGCAAAAACTTGACAGGCAAATTAAAAAGCTCACCAAAGTATAAGCATCAACAAAAATAGAAGAAAGGTAAAAATGATAAGTATGTTAATATTTCTTCTGATATTATTTGATTTCGATATAGGAAGGCTGGACATATGAAAAATTAGTGCCCTAATTTAAGAATTCTTCCTGAGAAAGAAAAGGGTAAAGTGAAGCAAATTTTAAACTGGGGAAATAATGAAAAGCAAAAAATCTCCTGGGAAGACCTGGTTTCTGAAGCATCGGACAAGGAGAAAGATAATGGTTAAAAGCCTTGTTTGTGTGTTTGTGTTGTGCTTTGTTTTTAGTTATTTTTTATATTTTTTGTTTTATTTCGATTTTATTTTGTGTTTTTGTTTTGTTTATTCTTTGAATTTTTGTGTTTCGTAAAATTTTTTCTTTGATCAACACACACATTCACTTTTCTAAAAATGAAAAATCTATTTCATATTTTTTCTTGAAATCTTTGATAAGTTGTGATTGACTTCTCTAAAAACAGTCAAAGGAAGAAAACTTGTGTTTTTGACTCTTAATCTCTATTTCCTGAAAGGGGTTATTCTACTTTTGATTTAAAATCTTTTTCATATTTTAAACTAGTCATTGAAACTAAAATTTTTTATCTCCCTACATTTTATTTATCGCATAGGGATCTTTTGCAAGTTGTTGAATCTAACTCATAATTTTCTTAATCAAGAATTCGCTTTATCAATAGGATGGGTTTAGTTTTATTTTTAAGATTTCGAAAAGTTAGCATATTAAAAAAAAATGATCAATGATACCAAAAATAAAAGATGCGCAAAGATGCCAAATTGAAAAATATACACATAAGTGTATCAAAAATCAAAAGATGCATAAAGAGCGCTATTCAAATTGACAAGAGGCATAAAATGAGCCCATAAAATTTAATGCTTACAATTCTTGTACTTCTTAAAAGCTTAAGAAAACCCTTGATACTTTCGATACTTGATTTTAAAAAACATAATTCCTGATTCAACAATTCATACATTAATCTTCTATTAGATATATTTTATTAAAGGAGTTTTGAAAAATTAGTGTTTCTTTTTTAATTTATTCCGTGATTTTGATATTAAATTAAAAAGTTTTTTGATCCTTTTTAAAGAACTTGAGTTTGGATTATCAAATTCTGAATTTCTAACCTTTTCTAGGCTATACATTGTCAATATAATTATACTAAGTTTTGATTAAAACTAAGAGGTAACTTTATCATTTTAAGAATATTCATTTTTCACTTGATCAGGGAACATTTTTATCTTTTGGTCATTTTATTTTTTGTTTTTACCTCCTCTCTTTTTGATAATGTCAAAGGGGGAGAACGTATTGTTGAATTTTTGTACAGTTGTCAAATTTGTATCTTTTTTTTTCTTTCAAAAAAATTAAAAGAAAAAAAAAAAATTTTATCTCCCTTATTTTTAAAGTGTTATTCTAGTGAGGGGGAGATTAGGAGAAAATATTCTTTTTTGAAAATTCAAATTGTAGTGTTTGCCATCATCAAAAAGGGGGAGATTGTTGCGGATCTGTTTTAATGGTTTATGATTTTGATGATAGTAAACACTCTTATTTCTCTACGACTGCCTTATCTACTGACATTTCATGTCCACATGATAAGACTGTAATTTGGAACCAGCTCAAGATTGGGTAGACTAGGTCTGAGTCAGTTTGTACCCTTTTTTCTTTCTTGAGTCTATTGTATTTGGTGTGGCTCTTGATGCTTTGTAACTTGGAAGATTTCTGACTGTTCCCTAGAGTTTACTATTTTTGGTTACATCATCTAGGACAATTTTATATCATCATGGACAATAAGTTCAAAAGCATAAACCCTAATTAGGGCATCCTCATTAAAGCAGCCATCATTATGCAAAACACATCATCCTGGACAATTTTATATATGCTAGGACGATAGGCTCAAAATAAAAGAATCTGCCGCCATATCTATTTAGGAATTACTTATTTTTGGACATCGTCCAGGTGGATTGTCCAGGACTATAAAATATCATCCTGGATGATCCAGGGCAATTTTTCTAAAATTTCCCTGGAATTTAAGGAAAACAATTATGACTTGATTGCATGATCAAATCATCCTGGACAATCGTAAAATTGTCCAGGCCGATACGCTGTATGATTGGACAACAAACAGCTATTTTTCAGGGCGATGTTTCGAAAATATTTCATGATTTGTTTTGATCATCCAGGACGATATATTATCGTCCGGGACGATATGAACAAACTTCTTCTGATCATCTCAAATCATCCCGGCTGATTGGGCTTATTTTGCACTGATCATACAGGACGATATTAGTATCGTCCTGGACGATAAAGTAGGCAACTTGCATTAATGAGCTCATTTTGAGATCTTCTATTTAAGCTATGACATGACACTTGGTAAGTGTCTTTGGCAGCCATTGTAGCTTCGTTCTTTTGGGGGAAACTTGAAGAGAGAGCTTAAAAGGGAGTGAGGAAACGGTGGAGTTTGAGAGAGGGAGAAGATCCTATGAGGGGGGACTCAAGGGAGTGTGGAGGGGGTTCCACACGGTTGCTCCGGCAAGCTCGCACTTGAATACCGTCGGATTCAAGGCTTGTCTCGAGGGAAGTTCACCAAAGAAGAAGATCTCTTTGGTGTCAAAAGATCCAGCGACTTTGAAAACTTTTTGAATTTCTATCCATGGCTAATTTTTCAAATCATAATCTTGCGGAAGGTTATTCTATCACCAGACCACCTTTGTTTGAAAATATCTCATTTGATTTTTGGAAAATTTGCATGACTATTTTTTTGCAATCAATTAATTTTTGCATGTGGCATATAATTTTAACTGGTTATTCATTACCGTCACATATTTTAGATGGAATTAAAACTGACATTCCTTTTAGTCAGTGGAATAGAGATGAACGAATCAATGCTCAATTGAATGCAAAATCATTAAATTGCTTTTTCTGTGCTTTAAAATATGATGATTTTATGTTAGTATCCACGTGCACTAATGGTAAGGAAGTTTGGGATAAACTTCACACCATATACGAAGGCACTAGTGAAATAAAGTAATCCAAGTTGAATATGTTAATGAATGATTTTGAACTATTTTTCATGAAACCTTATGAGACGATCTTAGACATGTATACTAGGTTTATTCAAATTGTGACATCATTGCATGCTTTAGGAAAAAAATTTCAAATTTTGAAAAAATTAATAAAATTCTTCGTTGTCTATTGGATAAGTTTGATTCTAAAATTGTTGCTATTTGTGAATAAAAAAATTTGAATAATTATTCTATTGAAAATTTGATTGGCTCACTCATTGCCTACGAGCAAGATTTGGGTCAAAGACTTTTGGATGCAGGTGAAACGATTGTTTTAAAAGCTGAAGATAGGGAAAAAGATAGCTTTGTTGGTGACAAAAGTAATAACTTGACAGGCAAATTAAAAAGCTCACCAAAGCATAAGCATCAACAAAAAAGGAAGAAAGGTAAAAATGATAAGGATGTTAATATTTCTTCTGATGTTATTTGCTTTCGATGTAGGAAGGCTGGACATATGAAAAATCAGTGCCCTAATTCAAGAATTCTTCCTGCAAAAGAAAACGGTAAAGCGAAGCAAATTTTAAACTGGGGAAATAATGAAAAGCAAAAAATCTCCTGGGCAGACCTGGTTTCTGAAGCATCGGACCAGGAGAAAGATAATGGTTAAAAGACTTGTTTATGTGTTTGTGTTGTATTTTAGTTTTAGTTATTTTTTTATTTTTTATTTTGTTTCGATTTTATTTTGTGTTTTTGTTTTGTTTATTCTTTGAAATTTTTTTGTTACGTGAAATTTTTCTCTGATCAACACACACATTCACTTTTCTAAAAATAAAAAATCTACTTCATATTTTTTCTTGAAATCTTTGGTAAGTTGTGATTGACTTCTCTAAAAATAGTCAAAGGAAGGAAACTCGTGTTTTTGACTCTCAATCTCTATTTCCTAAAAGAGGTTATTCTACTATTGATTTAAAATCTTTTGCATATTTTAAATTAGTCTTTGAAACTAAATTTTTTTATCTCCCTATATTTTATTTATCGCATAGGGATCTTTTGCAAGTTGTTGAATCTAACTCATAATTTTCTTAATCAAGAATTCGCTTTATCAACATGATGAGTTTACTTTTGTTTTTAAGATTTCAGAAAAGGTAGCATATTAAAAAAAAAGGCAAATGATGCCAAAAATAAAAGATGCGCAAAAGCACCAAATTGAAAAATATACACAAAAGTGTATGAAAAATCAAAAGATGCGCAAATAGCGCTATTCAAATTGACAAGAGGCATAAAATGACCCCACAAAATTTAATGCTTACCATTCTTGTACTTCTTAATAGCTTAAGAAAATCCTTGATATTTTTGATACTTGATTTTGAGAAACATGATTCCTGATTCAACAATTTATACATTAATCTTCTATTAGATATATTTTATGAAAGGAGTTTTGAAAAATTAGTGTTTCTTTTTCTAATTTATTCCATGATTTAGATATTGAATTAAAATGTTTTTTGAGCCTTTTTAAAAAATTTGAGTTTGGATTATCAAATTCTGAATTTCAAACCTTTTCTAGGCTATATGTTGTCAATACAATTATACTAAGTTTTTGATTAAAACCAAGAGGTAACTTTCTCATTTTAAGAATACTTGTTTTTCACTAGATTAGATAACGTTTTTGTCTTTTGGTCGTTTTGTTTTTTATTTGTGCCTCCTTCTCTTTTCGATAATGTCAAAGGGGGAGAACGTATTGTTGAATTTTTGTATTGTTGTCAAATTTGTATCTTTTTTTTTCTTTCAAAAAAATTAAAAACAATAAAAATATTTTTATCTCTCCAATTTTTAAAGTGTTATTCTAGTGAGGGGAAGATTAGGAGTAAATGTTCCTTTTTGAAAATTCAAATTGTTGTGTTTGCCATCATCAAAAAGGGGAAGATTGTTGCGGATATATTTTCATGGTTTATGATTTTAATGATAGCAAACACTCTTATTTCTCTATGACTGCCTTATCTACTGACATTTCAGATCCACACGATCAGACTGTAATTTAGAACCAGCTCAAGATTGGGTAGACTAGGTCTGAGTCAGTTTGTACCCTTTTTTCTTTCTTGAGTCTATTATATTTGATGTGGCTCCTGATGCTTTATAACATGGAAGATTTCTGACTGTTCCCTAGAGTTTATTATTTTTGGTAACATCATTCGGGATGATTTTATATCGTCCTGGACGATCAGTTCAAAAGCATAAACCCTAATTAGGGCATCCTCATTAAAGTAGCCGTCATTATACAAAACACATCGTCTTGGATGATTTTGTATCGGCCAGGACTATAGGCTCAAAATAGAAAGTATCTGTCTCCAGATCTATTTAGAAATTACTTATTTTTGGACATCGTCCAGGTGGATCGTCCAGGACTATAAAATATTGTCCAAGATGATCCAAGATAATTTTTCCAAAATTTCTCTGGAATTAAAGGAAAGCAAATATGACTTGATTGCATGATCAAATCATCCTTGAAGATCGCAAAATTGTCCAGGCCGATACGCTGGACGATTGAATATTAAATAACTATTTTTTAGGATGATGTTCAGGATGATATTCCACAATTTGTTCTAATCATCCAGGATGATATATTATCGTCGAGGACGATATGATTAAACTTCTTCTGATTGTCTCAAATCGCCCCTGCTGATTGGGCTTATTTTGCATTGATCGTACATGATGATATTAGTATCGTCCTGGACGATAAAGTCGGCAACTTGCATTAATGAGCTCATTTTGATATCTTCTATTTAAGCTATGACATGGCACTTTGTAAGTGTCTTTGGCAGCCATTGTAGCTTCGTTCTTTTGGGGAAAACTTGAATAGAGAGCTTGAAAGGGAGTGAGGAAAGGGTGGAGTTTGAGAGAGGGAGAAGATCCTATGAGGGGGGACTCAAGGGAGTGTGGAGGGGGTTCCACACGGTTGCTCCGGCAAGCTCGCACCTGAATACTGTCGGATTCAAGGCTTGCCTCGAGGGAAGTTCACTAAAGAAGAAGATCTCTTTGGTGTCAAAGGTCCCGACGACTCCACTGCACCGGGGAAGGTGGAAGTGATTTTGTAAGGACTTCTCCGCCTAGCTGTGGGGGCTAAAGGAGAGTCACTTAGTTTAGTGTAATACTTGGAGGGTGCCTCCAAGGAGTGAACGTAGGTCAAGGTTTGACCGAACCACTATAAATATGGTGTGTTCTTTATTTATTACTTCAGCATTTAATTTTCGCACTTTGGTTTTTATTATGGTGATATTGGTTTTGATTTGTGTTTTGATTGAAAGATATTTTTTACCAATTCACCTCTCTCTCTTAATTAGCTTTGGGCCAGTTAATAGGGCCTAACATCCCTAACGAACTTTCAATCATCCCGTAAAAATTGTATTCATCCCGTACGATCAGTACAAAATTTTTAAGATCTCCTCAAGTGTGTTTCTGTTTATTCACTCAATTACAATCACTCCCTCTCAAACTTAATTCATATAAAAATTACAAGTTTCAAAATACAAGATATCTCATGCTGAATTTGATTTGAAGTCTTCAGTAGTTTGGAGTTCGATTTTCCTGAAATGTTAGTACACACAAGAGCAAAAATAAATTTTTCAAAAAGTCTTAGGAGATAACTACACATAAAACAATAATATTTAGAATCATCAAAACTATACAAGTTACAAGAATGTAAAATATGCAAATAGCAACTCTCTTAACAATCTCCCCCTTTTTGATGATAGCAAAACAATTATTATTTGTAGGATTTCAAATTCTAAGAATCTCCTAAATTCCTCCTGAATTGATGAATAGATGAAAATAAGGAGGCATTGATTGAAAATTTTTGTTTTTTAAAGATTTTATACAAAATCAAAATAATATCACACAAAACAAAAAAAAAACACACAACAACAAAAACACATATTCATAAAAGAACTATCGAAAATAAATAATTTCTCCGCCTTTTTGATAGCAGCAAAAAGTGAAGAAGAAAAAAGAAAAACATGAAATGTAAGCAGTAATATGAAATTCATTTGATAATTTAACTTTGAAAGTGATTGAAATAAGTTATGCAAATAAAATTAAAACATTAGACAAATCATAGAAATTCATACAATTTAAGAAGTGATATAACATAGTAATAAAAAGAATTTATCAAAGACATAAGTCAATTTAGACACTAAGATAGAGAAAATCATTGCACTAAGGATGGATAAAAAATTGTATATTTCAAATTTCAATATCAATTATAAATGAACATAAGATCAATTTGAATTTAGAGATTTAAAGTGTTTAAAAAGAAATAACTGCCACATGTGGCGCTTTGTGCAACTTTTTCATATTTGTGGCACATTTTTGTGCATCATTTTTACTTTGGGCTTATTTTGTGCCTCTTTTTCACATTGCGAACATTTACGCATTCCATTTGATTTTTTTGTACTTTTATACAATTTGCAAGAGTAATTTTATTATTTCCAAAAACAATAATCTAAAATTTCAAATCTTTCTAAGTGCATAAATAATGATTGATTAGTGAAATATAAAATAAGAAATTATCACAATAATAATAATAATAATAATATTAACAATAAGGCAGTTTAAATGAGAGACATGAAATTAAAAATTCTAATAATATCAAGTTATAACAAAAAATTAAACTTAGAATAATTAGATTTTCTAATGAATTTAATTTTAACTTACAATTCAGATTATAACACAATTAAGATTAAAAAATCTGATGATTTTCATAAAGACTAACAAATATTTCAAAAATAAGTTCAAATCAAAATACAAGAACTAATATTGATATCACTTTGAAGATATTACAATGATACATCAGGATATCAATACAAAATAAAACATCTAAAATAAAAGAGAAATATATTGAACTGCTAAAAACAAACAATAACTAAAACATAAAGTAAAATAATAACAACACAAACACATAACATCAAGTGCATCTATCGCTCAGATGGTCCCTGATTTGGGGAAGGAGGAGGAGGAGGAGCACCACTAAAGAGGTTAAAGTAAGTACTCATCATAAGTACATTGATACTAATATCATTCATTTGCTTCCTCATATAATCCATGTCATGTTGATATTGAGCAGCCTGTTGCTGTAAATGAGTCTCAATTTGATCAAAGTGTTGATCACAATGAGTCTCTAACTGATCAAATCTTTGAACCAAATTTTGATAATTTGGTTCATTTGTAGGAGCAGGTGCACATTCTGACTCTTCTTCTGTATCACTTATGACATGTGATTTACCTAATTTCACCTTGAAGATCGCTCTAAATGATCTGTCATTATAGTAGAGCAGTTCTTCATATTCTTGATCGAGATGAAACAAGTTGTATTTCTTCTCCAGAATATAGTTAACTAAGTGTCCTAAGACAATATTCCTCTTTCTTTTCTGTTATGCATGGCCAATTTTAGAAAGCTCATAAAGATAGTTAAGAATAAGTTGGGCTTCGTCTATAGGTTTATTGCTCATAATTAAAAAGGTCACCATGGAAAGAAGGGGGGTAATATTGACTTTATCACCAACTTTTGGAATGATTGAAGTTCTAAGAACGTGCTGGATGATGCGTGTATTCCAGACAAGACCGAATACCCTAGCCACATGCTCATCTAAACTATTTCCTCTAATCACCCTATTGATTTCATGCCATTTATATTGATCATTGGTGATTAAGGTATGAGCTCTACCTCCCTTAGTCCTTAAATTTAGAAATGCTCCTAAGTCATGCTTGGTGATTTCAACTTTTTGTTTGAAGACATAGGAGCAAATTATAGAGTGGTCAGAATTGAAGGACATGTTGGCAAGAAAGTAATGAAATGTTTCTTTATTGTAGGTGTGGATGAGGGTAAGGATAAAATGAAATTGTGTTGAAGCAAATAAATGCATCACCTGAAAGGTAAATTCATCTTGGTTTAGAATTCTGGAGGGGGTGATTTTGGCTGAAGCAAACTTAGGAAAAGAATCCTCGTTTGCTTTGGAAAGAAAGTTCTCTGATGAATTCCTATGAGGTTTCTTCGCTAGAACCTTTTGGCGCTTGCTAGAACTTGCCATTTGTAAAAGATCTAGAATACGAAAGGGGTTGAAAGTGATGTTAAAAGTGTGTCTTATTGATCTAAAAAGCCCGCTTATTTATTGAAAATGACATGTTCGTACCAGACAAAAAAATTTTTCATCCCGTATGACATTTTTGTTCGTCCCGTACAAAAATATGTCGTATAGACGATCAGATACGACCAGAATGAAATGGCTTTTCATAATCAATGCGACTTACAAAGCATCCTTTCATACAGACTTTTGACCAGTCTGATCGTACAGATGAACACGTGTTCGTCCCGGGACGATCAGAATTAATATCATTTTAATGGCAGTTGAAACCGTTCCCTACATCGAACAGACATGTGTTTGTCCAGACAAAGCAAAGGTTCATACGTATGAAGTTCGTATCAACCGCTTCATTCATTCGTCCCGTCGATTGAAAAATAAATCATCCCGTACGATCATAACGATCGTCCAAACGAAGTGACCATTAAACACTAAAAATTGCATGCAAACGGTGTAAAATCTGACACTTTGACACATTACACAAATCGTCCCGTATGAAAATTTTTTGTCCCGGATGATTGTCACTTAAAAAATTTTTGATTTACATACTAACAAAACTAAAATTAAAAAAAAAAACACATCAAAAACACCATGTACAACAATAAAACATAGACTAAAAAAAATCACACAAAAACAAGATCAAAAACTCATAACGAACACAAAAACATTAACTAGAAAACAAAAATCAATGTTGCAGAAAACATTTTTATTTAAGCATTTAAATCAATCACACCAAGCCTTGTTCTTAATGTAATGAAAGTATCAAAGGCTAAAGGTTTTATAAAAATGTATGCAAGTTGATTTTCAGTTATAACATGAATGAGTTCAATTTCTCCCTTGGATACATGATCCCTTATGAAATGATGCCTTATGTCTATGAGTTTGGTTCTTGAATGTTGAATATGATTTCTAGAAATGTAAATAGCACTAGTGTTATCACAATAAATTGGAATAGTGCCTATAGTCAATCCTAAATCAATCAACAGTTGTTTCAATCAAAGTACTTGTGCCACGCAACTTCCTAATGCAATGTTTTCAGCTTCAGCAGTAGATAGGGCTACGAAATTTTGTTTTCTATTGGACCAAGAGACTAAAGAATTTCCAAAAATCTTGCTCTTAGATGCTTTTCCTATCCACTCTATAACCTACAAAGTCAGAATCTGAATAATCAATAATTTCAAATAATGAGATAAACTTAGGATACCAAATTCCTAAGTTCTGAGTTCCTAACATATATCTTAAAATTCTTTTTCACTACTGTCAAATGTGATTCTTTTGGATCTGATTGAAATCTAGCACACAAGCAAACACTAAACATGATATCGGGTCGGCTAGCAGTCAAGTAAAGTAAAGATCCAATTATCCCTCTAAATTTCTTTTGATCAATAAATTTTCTCTTAGGGTCCTTATCCAATTGAACTGAGGAACTCATTGGTGTACTAACAGGTTTAGCATTATCCATTTCATACTTTGATTGGATGTCCTTAACATACTTTTGACTGACTAAGAAATGTACCTTCCTCAATTTGCTTAATGCTAAATCCTAGAAAGTAACTCAAATCTCCTATTAGACTCATCTCAAATTCACTACTCATTATTTTAGAAAAATCATCACAAAGATTTTTATTTGAAGATCCAAAAATGATATCAACCACATAAATTTGAACAATGAGTATATCCTTTCCAACATCCTTCT
>NW_021319365.1:36610-83857 GCF_001605985.2 Dendrobium catenatum | reverse complement strand
ACTCCCTACCCAATGCATGTAAAGAGGTGACTATTTATATGAATCTTGTGTACATATCAGAAATAGATTCATTTGGTTTTATACAAAATAGTTCTTATTCATGCAACAAGATATTAAGTCTAGATTGCTTAACCTCATTAGTCTCCTCATATGTTATACAAAATCTATCCCATATGTCCTTTCCACTTTTGCAAGTGAAAACCCGCATATAGTCTTCTGATTTTAGAGCATAAAAGAAACTATTCAAGCATTTGGTATTTAGTTGTGCTAAGTCATGTTCTTTTACTGTCCAGTCTGCTAATTTAGTTGGTTTTGTATATCCTTCCTGGACTAAGATCCACATATGATAATCAAGTGACTGCAAAAAAGTAGACTTGCAAGTTTTTCAAAAATTAAAAGGTATATTGTCAAACAGTGGAGGTCTAGTTATAGAGTAACCCTCAGGTGTATTTTGATTTCCAAATGTAGCCATCTACGTTAATCAAAATGTAGTATAAACTTATGATTTTAAAATAAAGCTTTGATACCACTTGTTGAAACTCGTTCACTATGAATTAGGTTGTTAAGCCTAAGCTTATGTCCCACGGCTAACCAAGAGGGGGGAGGGGGTGAATTGGTATTTTAATAATTAATCTCTCTTTTGAGTATTTTAAACTAAAATTAAACTTTAATGAATTTTTATAGAAATAGTTTTTCAACCATAGTTTTAAAACAGTAAATCACAAAAATAAAAAAGTAGCGAAAAAATAATAACACCAGATTTATAGTTGTTCGGTTAAAATCAGACCTATATCCACTCCCTAAAGGCACCCTTCGAGTATTGCACTAATACCACTAGTGACTCTCCTTTTGCACCCGCAGCAAGGTGGAGAAGCCTTTATAAAACTCTTTTCACCACTAACCGGTGCGGCAGAGAATCGTCATCCTTTTAAACTATCCCCAGTGCTGGCAGAGAACCGTCTGTCCTTTCACACTCCTCCAATGTCTGCAGAGAACAGTTCATCCTTTCACACTCTCCCAGTGTAGGCAGAGAACCCTTTGTCCTTTCATACTTTCCTGGTGTTGGTAGAGAACCCTTCATCCTTTCACACTCTCCTAGTGTGGGCAGAGAACCCACGGCTGTTCACACTCTCTAAGTGTCGGTAGAGAACCGGATCTCCTTGACAGATCTTCTCACAAGAATTCTAGAAGGAAGAAAGAAAAGTGTGAAGTAATCCAAAATCACAAGTAGAGAATCTTACCTTTAAAAACAAAGTGAAGCCTTCACGCTCCAATAGTAAGAATTCTCCTTTGAATGCTCTCTCACACTCTCTCCTTGACTCTTCTTTCAATAGACACGAAGAGCAACAAGCAAAAAGATTTGGTGGCAGAACTATATATACAAGAGACAAGAAAAACCGTCCAAAAACTACAAATTTTCAAGTCAACACGAAATGGATCGTCCCGTACGATCGTGGATCATCCTGGACAATTTTACTTAAAGTGTCAGAAATGATCCTAGTGAATATTGGTACGAACTATGTTCGTATACAATCATCATCCCGTACGAACTAAGTTCGTCTAGACAAACAGTTATTTCATAGGTCGGTTCCCAAATAACTACAGGATGTAACCAACTTACTTAAGTCGATTCCCATCGTTCTGGGACGAACAGAATTTCATCTGGATGAAATGTTTACAGAGAGTAACTCATCCAGACAAGATTATAAATATCATTTGGACAAAAATTTTACAAAGCCCAACTCGTCCGGGGACGATTATAATTTTGTCTAGACAAAAATTTTACATAGCCTAGCTCATCCTAGCACGATTATAATTTCGTCGGGATGAAAATTTTACAGAGCCTAGCTCGTCCTGGGATGAAAATAATTTCATCCTAGATGATCAGGACTTAGAAAAAATTTTCTTCAGAAATTATTCGTTTCATTGCTCTTATAAGGAGATAACTGACTTGATCGTCCCGTACGAATTGTATTCATCACGTATAATCAGTACAAAATTTTTAAGATCTCCTCAAGTGTGTGTTTGTTAATTCACTCAATTACAATCACTCCCTCTCAAACTTAATTCATACAAAAATTACAAGCTTCAAAATACAAGATATCTCATGCTGAATTTGATTTGAAGTCTTTAGTAGTTTGGAGTTCGATTTTCCTTAAATGTTAGTACCCACAAGAGCAAAAACAAATTTTTCAAAAAGTGTTAGGAGATAACTACACATAAAACAATAATATTTGGAGTAATCAAAACTATACAGGTTGCAAGAATATAAACCATGCAAATAGCAACTCTCTTAACAATTTTAATTGTACTGTATGAAATATTATAAAAGTTAAACTGTTCATTTGAACGATCTTGCTGGATGAGTCTAAATTACAATGATCATACCGTAAGATACGTGTAACATATTGTGTGAACATAAGACATATATCTTTAAAATTAGGGTTTCTTGAAGCCCACTACTTAAAATTTTCTATACTCCTTTTAGAAAATCTTTGGCTATTGAGACTTCTTGTGAGAGAGCTTTGAGGGAGAGAAAAAGGATAGGTTGGTGGGAGTAGAGAGAGAGAGAGAGATTTTGTGAGGGGATTCACAAGGTTGCTCCAAGTAATAAAACTTCTTTAGTTTCTATAAGTGTCTGCCTAGATTCTCTATGGCTCATAAAAGAAGTTCTTCAACAAAGATTGTGGTTCTTTGGCCATCACTTGGAGGGTGAATACAGAGTTATGGCTCTTTAACCATCACTAAAATGGTGAAAACAGAGTTGTGGACCATCACCTTGAGGGTGAAAATAGAGTTATGGTTCTCTAACCATCACTAGGTGGGTGAAAATAGAGTTGAGGTTCTCTGCTTATAAAAGTGTCATGGTTCTCTATCGCACTAGGAAGGTGAAACAATGTCTGTACAGGCTACTCCGCCTTATTATGGGATCAAAAGGAGAGTAACTACTTTTTAGTGCACAACTTAGAGAAGAAGGCTCTAAGGAGTGGATGTAGATCAAGTTGACTGAACCACTATAAATTCTGATGTATTCATTCCTTTTATTATTTCTACACTTTTAATTTCCACACTTTATTTTCTATGATTATCTAGGTAGTTGATAATTGATTTATTTCATTATTATGAAATTTACTATTTTTTGTATCCACTGTAATGATTATCGTACATGGGCTTAAAAAGTTTTAAAGAAGTTATTTCTCACTAAAGAATTTTTAAAATAACCAATTCAGCCCCCTCTTAGTTAGCCTCGAACTAATTTTTTAGGGTTCACAACCCTCAAGAACTTTCATTCATGTCTACCGATATGTACCTTGAGCTTCTCCTGTTCAGGCATCACATGCTCTCACTATAGCTTTTGTGAGAGGACTCCTACAAAGTAAATCAAACTTTAGACTTGGGAACCCAAGTGAGTTTGGGTTCCCCCTTATATCTTGATGAATGAATTGCATGCATGCTATGTTATGATGCAAGTGCTTTAGGTCTCCATACTAAATGTGCCTTATGTTGTATCATGGAAGCACAAACTATGTGACCTAGCATGCCACAAGAATTACACCTAAAACATGGGAAATAAAGGGTTTACTAATCTATGTGGGTTATGATTCCTCTTCATAAATATATATGATGTATGCTGTGACATGGGATTATGACATTGTGTCAATGTAGGAGGTGTTCTATTTTCTTGCAGTGCATAAAAATTTACTTTTAAGAATTAATTCACATTTTCAAGATTTGCAACTTCCAATCTTAACGTATTATTTCTACTATGTAGTTTTAATGCACATGTTTTTAATTATTTGTTTTCATTTTCTCGCTCAATAAACTCTAATTTCAAGTATTCAATCAACATGCTTTATTCTTTAATGCATGATATTCATCAAGCAAAGACATATGCTCCCTATCTATTACAAAATGATCTAGTCTAAGGCTATTATTCTCTTTGTGTAAACTTGAGAAATAAAAATTCAAACTAGCATACATTTTCTTATGCTTTCTATATGTGTTGTAAAATTTGTTAGAAACTTTGGAAAATTCATTATACAAAAACTCACATATGTCCTCTTGATCAAAATGATCAAGATTATAATATTTCATAAGACACATATTGGTTACCTCCTCTTCCATTTCTATTTCTGATGAGTCCGAAGTGGAGTTTGCCCAAATGGCTTCTATGTCTATTGCTTCCCCTTTATAAACTTTGTCTTCTCTTCACCCTTCTCCTTGACCAGGTTAGCTTTTAAGTTAGGGCAATCTATCCTTAAGTGGCCTGGCTTTCTATATACAAAATAAATTGTATCATATGATGCTTTACAATTCTTATTTGGTTTATGTTTAATCCATTGTTGATGAAACTTTTATTTTCTTCTTAGGAAGAATTTAATTATCATGTCATCAGTTCTATATCATCATCTTTCTCAGCTGCAGAGCTATCACTTTTTGATTCATATGCTTTTAGTTCCACCACTTTGTCCTTTCTCTTATCTTCTACATCCTGCAATCTATGACTCACACCTTGCTCATAGGCAATAAGTGAGCCTAGCAAGTTAGCTATAGAATGAATGTTAAGATCCTTTGATTCATATTTGGAAGTAACCTTAACATCATAATTACTAGGTAAAAATCAAAGAATTTTGTTCACTTTGTCAAAATTTAAAATCTCTCTACCTTAAGTATGCAAAGATGTAATAATTTATGCAAACCAAGTGTTCAAGTATGAGATAGTTTCATTATGTTTCATGCAAAAGAGTTCATAATCGTGAAATAGAATGCTAAAACTAGATTGTTTGACCTCACTAATTCCTTCGTATGTAATGCATAGTTTAACCCAAATGTCTTTGCTTGTGATACAAGTATAAAATCTCATGTAATCTTGAAACTTAAGAGCACAAAAAAATAATTTAAGCACATTGCATTCAGTTGAGCTAAGTCTATATCCTTATTTCTCCATTAATTAAATGGCATGTCAGTTTTGCTGCCATTAATAAAATGAGAGGATACAGTTTACCCTCTTGCACTAAAAATTACATGAAAAAATTTATTGACTGTAAGAAGGTAGTCATACAAAATTTCTAAAAATCAAGTGGTATGTTATAAAATAAAAATGGATGAGTTATTGAGTAGCCTTCCGCGGTGTTCCTTTTTCCCAAATGTGCTATAAATGTTTTTCTCTTGGTTTTCTAAAACACTATTTGTTATAACCACTTTGATACCAATTCAAAGTTTGATGTAGGCTGTTATGCCTAAGTGAACTATCCCTATGTAGACTAGGAGTGGGGGGGGGGGAATTGGTAGGTTAAAAAATCTTATTAAATACACAAATTATTTTTGATTTTAGGGTTTTTAACAACTCAAAAATAACAATACTTATCATTAAATGCAAAAGAAAATAATTATATCAAAAGTTATAATAATGATTATGATATTCTAATCAACATAATGAAGCATCAATCAAAATGTTCAACAAATAATTATCATATAGATGCAGAAAATGAAAAACCAAAAAAAAACACATAAGAAATTTTTTAGTGATTCACTCAAATAATGACCTATGTCCACTCCTTGGTGTCCTCCTCTTTGAGTATTATACTTGTCTTTATTGTCCCTTCTTTAGCCCCATAACTAGGCAGAGAAGCCCTTATAAACTTTTCACCAACCTGGTGTGGTATAGAATCTTGACGTCCTTTCTCACCCTCTTGGTGAAGATAGATAATCGTGACCTCCTTTCTCACCCTCCTAGTGATGGAAGAGAACATGAACCTTCTTTGCACCATACAGATAAAGACAGAGAACCTCAACAATCTTTGAGTTGAAGAACTTCTAACCAGAGCCACCCAAGAAACCTAGACATACACCTAGATTAAATAAGAAAAGACACTTACTTGGAGCAAACATGTGAACCCGTCACACTACTCCCTCTCACACACAAGATCTCCCTTTCTTCTTCCCAAAGCTCTCTAAGATCCCTTCTCCAAGCTCTCTCTCAAGAACACTCAGTAGCTAAAGACTTGAAATAAATATATTAAGAGAGATTAAATACAAGGTTTCATAAAAAAGTCTTAAAATTATATTCTATTAACACTGATTATACAGTACTATAAAAGATTTTATGGAATGATTATCTCAAATAACATTGTTAGTAATGTATAAATAATTAGGTGTTATACAATTAGTTCAATAACTTGAGCTGATTGTCCAGTCTGATTTGGGCATCATCCAGTATGATTAGTTCAAACAACATTGACTATCACCCCATACGATTGGTGATGATAAAATATCATACCATATAAAGATTATGTCATACAATATGATTAGGTCCAATCTTCATGTGTGATCTAACTAGATTAAGTAATCCAAAATCATTGTGTAATTATAGGATCAAATTAGTTAAGATTTAATTATGTGGAAAAATATAATACCTATTGTAAGGTATGATTAGTATAAAATTTAAATTTTAAAACATTTCCTAAATTATGATTTATGACTGTAATATTGATTTCAACTGATCTTCCATTATATAGATCGTATGGTAGGATTAGTTCAAATGGCTTTAATTATCATAATTAGCCTTTTTAATGGTTTTTTGAATACCTGATCATATAGTACAAAATGAATCATACAATATAATTAGTTCAAAAAATTATACTCCTAATTATCTTATTGTTTCACTCCCTTTAGTGTATGTGTGCATGGTCACAAAGTTTAGCATCAACAAAATACATGATTTGACTTAAGAAATGTAGAAATAAGAAAAAGCAAAATTACAAACTCTTTAGGACTCTTAACCCTATTCTACCTAGTCTTGAGCTACTCAATTTGCATTGTGTATGGTGGACTTAAAACATTAATGCATAAAAAAACATATATGCCGTAATAACAATAACCAGATATATCATTGTAAAGTAACCAATAATATTTATTCTCATCAAAATGCATCTTGGATCCATATTTGCAACATTTTCATTTCACTTCCTTGTGTGTATGTGCGCTATCAAAGTTTACATACACCTTTACATGAATAAGACTCAGAAAAAAAAAAAAGTATAGACTCATGCAAAATATTATCCTATTCTACCTATAATTGAGCCTTGAATCTTTTATTATATGGTGTTTGATGTACTTCAAATGTTAGTGCAAATAAAAGTAAATATGCACTATAAATTATAAAAGAAATAAATAGTCAATCAATAATATTTGTTATCATCAAAATCACATGCTTAGTATCCTAGATTGTAATAATCTCCCCCTTTTTTATGATGTAAAAATTTTCTTGGTTGAATTTGTAAGTTATTTTAATTTTCTCTTTATCTCCCCCTCACTAGGTGAAATACCTTTTATTATTATTTATTAATTTTTAAATGCAACATGGTAAAGCAAATATGAAAAAAACAAAAATATAGAAAAAGGTAAACTAAACTATAACAAAAAATAAATACAACCAAATACCTACTCTCCCTTTTAATATCACTAAAAAGGAGGGATAATATAATATAAGAAAAAGTACAAATAAAAGAAGCAAGAAAAGAAGCTATAGAAATTACAAAAGAACAGATATCCTTGAAGTTGGAAGGCAGTTGATTAGGTGGTGGTGGGGGTGGTGGCTTAAAATACTGGTGAAGAGCAATAAATTTCTTGGAAAACTACTCCCTATCGGCCGCATGTTGTGTTGAATCTACTGGTGGTGCTATAGAAGCACATGTTCTACTGTTGATTCTTTATCCAATGTTGATTGGAGTCCCCAGTATAAGAAGTGATATTCATGTTTGTTGCAACTTAGTTTTCATAACTATATTTTTATATCATGTGTTTTTTGAGGATTTCAAATTCGTATTATATTGAATACTGTTTCTCCTAACATATATTAAAAATATTTTTTGTATTGTTTGTGTGTACTAACATTTCAGGGAAATTAGACTCTAGGCTGTTGAAGACTTCAAGATAGATTATATTAGGATTTATTATAATTGAAGTCTATACTTTTTATATTTTTCTTGAGTCTGAGAGAGTGTAATTGTAATTGGGTAACCGTGCACACATATACATGGGGAGTGTAAAAAACTTATATTTTTAAAACTAATTGTACGATACAATCATGGATCATACGGGATGATTTGACCTGAGTATTTTGGATCAAATCATATCACGAAAAATTATCTATCCTGTTTGTACTGTACGAAGTTACATTCATATAGACAATATCCAGAGTAAGAAATGGGTGCATATATGTTTATCCATATGAATAGGTAATTTTTTTGAACTGTTTGTACTGTACAAACTTGTGTTCATACATATGATGTCTATACTACAAAATGGACTCATCCATTTTGTATCAAATGAAGCTTGAGTTTGGTTAAACTAATTATACTGTATGATATTGTGTTCATATAATACACCAACCAGAGTATAAAATGCATTTGTATAGAATTGTACCTAATGAATTGGTTTAATTATGAACTGATCATATTGTACGATGGAAGTTTGTACATAAGACTACTAGAGTACAAAATTAGTTTGTACAGGATCATACGAGCATTTTTTAAACTGATTGTACATATGATATGCAATCATACTATACGATCCTTGAAGTTTAAATTAAAAATTTCAATTTTATGGATAACTTTTTCTGTCTTTTATATTTAAGGTCTTAAAAGGTGACTGACACAGAACTTCTATAAACTCCTACTGCAAATTTCTTTTGAGAGTGCACTTGGAGAGTGTTTGGGGGAGTCTCTTGTGATTGGAGAGTGAGAGATTTCTTAAGATGAAATTATATGGGGATTCATAAGGTTGACCAATGGTGAGTATCTCTTACTTATTCTTCAAAGTTCTTCCCTACTTTCTTAAGAACTCTTAGAAGAAGATTTTCAAAGGAGCACTGGTACTTTGTCGACACCAGGAGGGTGTAAAAGGATGATGGTACCTGCCAACACCAGGAGGGTGTGAGAGGATGACAATAATCTACCAACACTTGGAGGGTGTGAAAGTATACAATTCTCTACTATAACTAGGAGACTGAAAAAGGATGATGATATTTTGCCATACCAAGGATTGGAAAAAGAGAGGTTAATTATAAGGGCTTCTCTGCTTTGATGTGGGAGCAAAAGGAGAATTGGTGAAACTTGATTAGGTTGTTAAGCCTAAGCTATTATCCAAAGGCTAACCAAGATGGGGGGTGAATTGGTAATTTAAAAATTATCTTGGATTTAAAAATATGAAAACCTTTGATTAAGTTAGCAAGTTAATTAGGATTTTAAAACAACTTTTCAACCACAGATAAATAATTTACAGTAAATAAATACAGATTTAAAAAGACATAAAGAATTATAATGGTTTGGTCAAACACGACCTACATCCACTCCTTGAAGACTCCCTCTTCAGGTATTGCACTATTACCAAAGTGACTCTCCTTTTGCCCCCACAAAAGGCGGAGAAGCCTTTACAAAAACCTCTCTTCCACCAATCCCCGATATGGTAGAGAATCATCATCTTTTCTCACTCTCCAAGTGTCGGCAGAGAATCGTCATCCCTTCATACCCTCTTAATGTAGGCAGAGAACCTTAATCCTTTCATACCCTCCATGTGTAGGCAGAGAACCTTCATCCTTTTACACCCTCTAACTGTAGGTAGAGAACCTTTGTACTTTCACACCCTCCTAGTGTAGGTAGAGAACCTTCATCCTTTCACACCCTCCAAGAGTAGGTAGAGAATCTTCGTCCTATCACACCATCCAAGTGTAGGTAGAAAACCTTCATCCTTTCACACCCTCGATGTGTAGGCTAAGAACCTTAGTCCTTTCACACCCTCTAAGTGTAGGTAGAGAACCTTCGTCCTTTTACACCCTCCATGTGTTGGCAGAGTACCAGATCTTTTTCAAAGATCTTTATACGAGTAATCTAGAAAGATAAGAGGAAGAGTGACAAGCAAAATTATAAAGGGATCCTTACCTTTGAGTAACCTTGTGAACCCTTCATACTCTACTTGCAAGAAATCTCTCTTAAACACTCTCTCACACTCTCTCTTTCAATTCCCTTAAAAAATCATGAAGAAAAGGCTTTTTCACGTCAATTTTAGTGGAACTTTTATACAAAATATATGAAAAACCATCTAGAAAATTGAATTTTTCAATTTTGAGCATCCACGATCGTATAATATGATCAGAGTTCATTCATACAAACAGTTCAAAAATTTTTGCGTACGAACCTATTTTGAATAGGTACAAAATCATTTTGTAGATGATCATTATCCGGTACAAACCATATTTGTCCGGTACGAATAGTTAGAAAATTTTTTGAGTTCGTTGGTACAAAAAGGAACCCCATAATTTCGTACTCTGGATGGCGTACGAACAATGATATCTTCATTCAGTACAATCATTTATAAAAATTTTCAAATTCATCTGAATGAAACATCGTGATGAAATTGGACCTCACAATTTGCGTACTCTGGAAGGCATGTATGAATGGTGATAGTACAATATGATCCATACTTAGAAAAAATATTTTTGAGCAAACAGGGACTTGTCCATTTCGTACTCTGGAAGGCATGTACAAATTGGGTTCGTACATTATAATTTATACTTTAAAATTTTTTTTTTTCTGTTCGTTCGACTGCTCGTCGAGAAAAATACCTGATCAGATTATCCCATACAAAGGGATATCATATAGTCTGATCAATTTAAAAAAAATATGACTTTTAAACTCTCTCCCGATGCGTGTGTGCTCAGTTACTTAATTAAAATCACATAAGACTCAATAAAATGGAAAATAGATACTTCAATTACAATAAACTCTAAATTGATCTTGATTTAAAGTCTTCAATTATCCGGAGTATGATTTCCCTTAAATGTTAGTACATACAAGAGAAAAACAATTCTTCCAAATTATGTTAGGAAAAAAATAATCAATGCAATAATAATTGGAATCTTAAAAAACGTACAAGTTGCAAGAATATTAAACAAGCAAGAACTAAGTAGCAACTATCTCAATAATCTCCCCCTTTTTGATAATGGCAAAATAATTATTATTTGAATAAAATTAAATACCCTACATTTCTTCTTAACTCCTAAATGAATAAACATGTGAATATAATGGATTTTCTTTAAGAACAAATCATTTTTTTAATTTTTCATAAACACACACAAAACACACAAATAAAAAAATAAAATAATACTAACAAACCAAAAAGTCAAACATAAATAATAAATATTTCTCCCCCATTTTGACAACAACAAAAAGAAGGAAGAAGAGAAAGTTGAAATGAAAGAAGTCATGTAAGAATCCTTTTATAATTGATCTTGAAAGAGATTGAATTATAATTGCAATATCAAGATTAATGTTCATTAGATAAAAATAAAGATTTATTGCAATTTAAATTAAAATATAACATAAACAAGAAAATAGATCAATATCATGAAACATTCTAAACAATTAGATAATTAGAATTATTGCTAAAGAGACGAAATAAAGATTAGTTAAATTCAATTTCCAATACATAATATAATTGAACATTAGATAGATTTGAATTTGAAGATTAAGAGATAGAGGAAAGAACATTATCAATTGGCGACATTGCACATCTTTTCAAATATTTGTGGCACACTTTAGGCATCTTTTGGTATTTGGGCTAATTTTATGCATCTTTTAATTTGCAAACTATTATACATTCTTTCGATTTTTGTACACTTGTACATTTCTTTTTTATACTCATTTTTTTAATTGATCTTTCCAAAATTAATAATATATAAATTCAAATTTCTCAAAGTATAAAGATAATTATATTGAAAGAGAAATAAAAAATAATAAGACATTAAAATTACAGTAATAAATATTAAATTATGTATGCCTAAAAAGAACATGAGATTGATAACCTTAACTTGATTGAGTTATAAATTAACTTAAATTTTTTTAAAAAATTAGATTTCATAATAAAATTAATTTTTGTATTGCAGTTTATTTTATAACACTTTTTAGATCAATTAAGATAGGATTAACATATAAACAAACTTACATTTCACACAACGAACAAAAGCAATTAAACAAAACATGACATATTTTATTGATATCAATTTAAAGATGATATACATTGAAGCCCTTTTGAGATTAAGACATAAAAGGAAAATCAACATAACATCAAAAAAAATATAGAACAAAGGACAAGTACACAAATCACTAAGTAAACACAAGTACAAAAACTACTGAAATCATCACTAAGATCATAACAACTCAGAAGACTGGAAAAGACAACAAACAAGAAACACAATTAGAAATTTGGGGGCCTTGGTATGGAGGAGGAGGCTGGTTAAACATAGAAAAATAGCTTTTCATCATAGCCACATTGGTGTTTACCGAGTCAAACTAACCTAGGATCCAACCCATGTCTTGCTGGTACTGTGCATCCCACTAATTTAGGTGAGTTTGAATTTGATCAAAATATTGATCAAAATGACTCTCTAATTGGTCAAAGTGCAGGATTATCTCTTGAAAGTCATATCACTGAGCAGGTGTAGGAGCAGGTGTTGGTGCTCCCCATTCTCCCTTAGAATCCTCACTTGTATTTTCACCTTTTCCAAAAGTTGCTCAAAATGAAGCATTAGTGAAGTAGATTGGCATTTCAAGTAGAGGCTCAGGATGAATAAGATTGTACTTCTTCTCTAAGATATAGGTCATTAGGTGTCCTAAAGTAATATTCTTCTTCCTCTTATGTGATGCATGCCTAATTTCAGAAAGGCCATGAATATAATCAAGAATAAGTTGGGCTTAATTTATTAGTTGTCCAATCATGATAAGATACATAATAGTGGACAGAAGAGGAGTAATATTAATACGATCACTAGCTTTAGGAATTATAGAAGTTCTAAGAAAATGATGAATGACCCTTGCATTTTGGTTTAAGGTCTAGACCCTAGGAAAATGACCTACTTGTGCAACCCCTCTAAGAACTTTGTTTATTTTACACTAGTCAAAATAAGACGTAGAGGTTAATATGTGTGCTATAATTCCTTGAGTTCTTAAGTGCAGAAAGGTTCCCAAATCTTCCTTTGTGATTTCTATCCTTTTCCTTAAAACATAAGATCTTATCCTACTCTCATCCTCACCAAAAGTCATGTTTGCTAAAAAATAGTGAAAAGTTTCTTTGTTGTAGGCATGAATCAAAGTCATGATGAAGGCAAATTGAGTGGTGGCAAAAAGAGGTATTACTTGAAAGTGAATGTCTTCTTGGAGTAAGAGTCTCGAAAGAGTAATTTAAACAAAGACAAATCTAAGAAAAGAATCCTCATTTGCTGTAGATAGAAAGTATTTGTCTCCACTCCTGAAGACAATCCCTTAGTGACTTTACCATGCTTGCTTGAACAGGCCATTACTAAGAGAGAAGGATTGAAAGAGGCTTGTTGAAGTGAATTAAAATGAAATCTTAAGCCCTCATGTTTAAAGAAAAATGATCTCTCATACATACGAAAATGGGTTCGTATAGTACGATATCTATTTAGTACATGATAAAAATAATTTCATATGTTCGAACGAATGCATTCAAAATGAAACAACTTTTCGTAATCATACATGTTAAAAAGCATCCTTTCATATAGACTTTTTGACCAGATGATCATACAGATGAATAGGTGTTTGTCCTGGATGATTGATTGTTTAGGATAATTTTAAAGATGGATAGGTTCATCCCCCGTATCGAATAAAACATGGTTTGTATGTACAAACTAAAATTTTGTACGTACGATCGATTATAATAATTGATTCTTTCCATATAACCATCAATATGCGTATAAACAAAGTAATACAAATCATTCGGGATGATATAAATATCATACAGTATGATATGTATTGAAAAATCAAAACATTATACAATCTATCTAAAATAATAATTTATGTGCTACAAAATTCATACAGTACAAAAATAATTTCGTATAGTATGAATTGAAAACTTAGAAAATTTGCACGATCATTAAAAAATTGGAAATTTGATTTTTGAAAACATTTCAAAAATACAAAATATAAAACAAAAATAGAAAAACACTTACACAAACAAATACATTGAAAATAAAAAATGAAAACACATAAATACACATATCAAGTTTATAGAAAATTTTTAATTAAGCATTAAGATCGATTGCACCAAGTCTTATTCTTAATGTGCTAAAAGTATCAAAGGCTAGTGGTTTTGTAAAAGTATTTGCAAGTTGATTTTCAGTAGAAACATGGTTCAATTCAATTTCTTCTTTTGATACATGATCCTTAATAAAATGATGCCTTAAGTCTATATGTTTGGATCTAGAATGTTGAATAGGATTTTTTGAAATACAAATGGCACTAGTGTTATCATAATAAATTGGAATTATGCTTATTGAAAATCCTAAATTAATATATTTTAACCAAAGAACTTGTTCCACTTAACTTTCTAAGAAATTATATTCAGCTTTTGCAGTAGATAGGGCTACAGAATTCTATTTTCTACCAAGCCCTAGGTGTCTGTTTTAGTCAATATAATGCATTTTTCAAATTAAAAACATGATTTGGGTATTTTGAATTATCAAAATTTGGAGGTTGATCAACATAAATATCCTATTATATCACCCCATTTAAAAAGATACTTTTAGCATCCATTTAAAATAATTTGGATCCTCTAAAATAAGAAAATAGCTATCCTAAAATTCTAGATTCATCAAGTACAGTATGTTTGGTCTCTTCAACTACCAAAGGTCTTTTGTTAAATACTCTATAAGATTTTCCAACATTAGACTATTGAAGAAAAATTCCTTCATCTGATTTTGTATCAATATTTCTTAAAGAAGATTTTTCGTTATTATGTACGAACACCTTATATCCAAAAACATGTTAATGTGACAAGTTAGGTGTTCTCCCCTTAAGAAGCATATAGGGTGTTTTATTTAATTTTTATTTAATGTTCACCCTATTTAGAACATGACATGTAGTGCTAACCGCTTCAGCCCAAAAATATTTAGGAAGTGAATATTCATCCAACATGGCTCTAGCAGATTCAATTAATGTTTTGTTCTTTCTCTTGACTACCCCATTCTACTGAGGGGTTCTAGGTGTAGAGAAATTATGATAAATCCATTTTTCTTTACAAAAATTCTCAAATTTTTCATTTTCAAATTCACCGTTGTGATCACTTTGTATTGTTAAAATCTCACATCTTAGTTTCCTCTCAATCCAAGTTGAAAAATCTCTAAATTCCTCAAATGACTTACTTTTATAAAATAAAAATTTAACCCATGTGAATCTTGAGAAATCATTAACAATCACAAATCCATATAACTTCCCTCTTAGACTAATAGTACTAACCGGTCCAAAAAGATCCATATGAATAATCTCCAAATGTTTACTAGTTCTAAGATCCTTATTGGACTGAAAAGAGGACTACACCCATTTTCTTAATTGACATGCATCGCAAAGGTGATCCTTAGTAAAGTCTAGTTTTGGTATACCTCTAAACAAATCCTTTTGGGTAATTTTCCTAAGGTTTTTCATGCTAGAGTGACAGAGTCTCCTATGCCATAATCATGAATCATCAGAAATAGTTTTCTAATAAAAACTATTAGGAACTAAAATACAATTCAAATCTAGTATATACATATTATTTATTATTTTTTCATATAAAACATCATTACCATTTAGGCTTAATATGCAGCTAGTGGAAAAAAAATTTACACTATATCCTTTATCGCAAAGCTGACTTATACTTAACAAATTATTCTTCAAGCCTTCTATAAGCAGTATATTTTCTATGAAATTTTTTTTCAAGTTTCCAATCATACCTGATCCAACCACTTTCCTAGTGGTGTTATCTCCAAGTGTAACCTTGCCTCCGCTTCTAGCTTCCAGTGATATAAATTGCTTAGTGTCTCCCATCATATGCTTTGAGCAACTGCTATCCAGGTACCAAATTCTCTCAAGAGGTCTTGTATAAGAGTGTGCCTACAAAACTATCAAATGTTAGACTTGGGAACCCAAACATGTTTGGGTTCTCCTTTTGACAATTTAAAACTAGATACATGTATGGTATGTTTAGGTTTAAGCATCTCAGGTTTCCATATTGAATGAGTTTTTCTATCCAAAGTACAAGTGTGTGTAATATGTCTAATCATGCAACAAGAATAACTTTTAACTCTAGGAAATGGGTTTCTTAATTTTCTATAATAGATCTATCTCTTCCTAGGTTGTAAAATTTTTGACCTCAAAATAGAATTTATAAAATCTTCAAGTGTTGGGGGTTTCCTATTTTCCTCAAGAGCTTACAAATTCAATTTAAGAAATGTGTTTAAGTCTTTTAATATATTCTTGTCAAAATTTAAACAGTGCTCTCTACTTTCTGATTCATCTTTAAAATCCTCAAATTCTTTTTTCTATTGAGCATAGGATGATTTTAAAAGATCATTCTTTTTATTCAAGTCATTAAATTCATCGACTAAGCTCATATGGTTGTTATCCATCAATTTGTGATCTTTCCTAAGAATTTCATACTCTCTTCGCAATTCTAACATTTTAAGATTTAAACTACCATGCATTTTCTTAAGATTTCTATATGCGTCATGAATTCTTTTAGAAACTTCTAACAATTTGTTTTATGTAAAGTCACATACCTCTTCTTGATCTAATTGATCAAGATTGTCCGCCATTAAGCAGAGATTGGTGACTTCTTTCTCCTTTTTTGTTTATGACAAATATGAAGCTCAGTCTGCCCAAAAAGCTATCTGAAATCTCTTCTTACCTTTCTTTACATTTGCACTCTCCTCTAACTTCTTCTTGCTAGGAGTGGCTTTAAGATATGGGAAGTCCGATTTTATATGTCTAGGTTTCCTGCATTCATAGCAAATCACATCATTAGAAATCTTAACATTTTTATTAAACCTACCTCTGTTCCACAGCTGGCATCTCCTATGCTTTCTTTTAAGAAAGCTCTTGAATTGCCTAGTTATCAAAGCAATAGCGTCCTCATCCTCAGGTTATGACTGATCACTTTCCGATTCCTCCACTTTCAGTGCTATGTTCTTCTCCTTTCGTTGTTCTCCTCCATCGATCTTTCTTTGACTCATTCCTTATTCGTAAGCAATTAGTGATCCAAGAAGATTGTCAATAGAGTAAATATTTAAATCTTTAGACACTGTTATAGCAGTTATATTAGAATCATAAGTAATAGGAAAACAATGAAGTATTTTATTTACTAATTAAACATTCATTAATTCCCTAACTAATGCATGCAAAGAAGTGACTATCTAAGTGAATCTTGTACATATTTTAGAAATGGATTTATTTGGTTTTATGCAAAATAATTCATAGTCATGTAACAAGATGTTTAGTCTAGATTACTTTACATCATTGGTCCCTTCATAAGTAATACAAAGTCTATCCCATATGTCTTTTTCACTTTTGTAAATGGAAACCTACATGTATTCTTTTGACTTAAGTGCAAAAAGAAAATGTTTAGGCATTTAGTGTTTAACTATGCTAAGTCACGTTGTTCTACAGTCTAATTAGCAAATGGTGATTCAACTCTAATGCCATTAACCAATCTAGTTGGCTTAGGATACCCTTCTTGAACTAATATCCACATACGATAATCTAGTGGTTGTAAAAAATTAGATATGTGTATTTTCCAAAAATTAAAAAGAATATTATCGAATAAAGGAGGTCTAGTGATCGAATACCCTTCAGTTGTGTTTTGGTTTCTAAAAATAGCCATTCTCATTTATCAAAAAGTAGTCTAAACTTATAATTTTAAAATAAAACTATGATACCAATTGTTAAAACTTGATTTGGTTGTTAAGACGAAGCTATTGTCCCAAGGCTAACTTGGAGGGGGGGGGGGGGTAAATTGGTAGTTTAAAATTTTTCTTGGATTTAAAAATATGAAAACCTTTGATTAAGTTAGCAAGTTAATTAGGATTTTAAAAAATAACTTTTCAATTACAGATAAATAACTTGCAGTAAATAAATGCTAAATTAAAAAGACACAACGATTTATAGTTGTTCGGTTAAACATGGTCTACATCTACTCCTTGAAGACTCCCTCTTAAAGTATTGCACTATTACCAAAGTGACTCTTCTTTTGCCCCCACAATAAGATAGAGAAGCCTTTAAAAATAGCTCTCTTCCACAAATCCCCAGTGCAACAGAGAATCGTCATCTTTTCACACTCTCTAAGTGTCAATAGAGAACCGTCATCCTTTTATACCCTCCAAGTGTAGGCAGAGAATCTTCATCATTTCACACCCTCCAAGTGTAGGCAAAGAACCTTCATCCTTTTATACCCTCCAAGTGTAGGCAGAGAACCTTCATCTTTCACATCTTCCAAGTATAGGAAGAGAACCTTCATCCTTTTACACCCTCCAAGTGTAGGCAGAGAACCTTCGTTCTTTAACACCCTCCAAGTGTAGGCATAAAACTTTCATCCTTTAATAATCTCCAAGTGTAGGTAGAGAACCTTCATCCTTTCATACCCTCCAAGTATAGGAAGAGAACCTTCGTCCTTTCATACCCTCCAAGTGTAGGCAGAGAACCTTCATCCTTTTACATCCTCTAAGTGTAGGCAGAGAACCTTCATCCTTTCACACCCTCCAAGTGTAGGCAGAGAACTTTCATCCTTTCAAACCCTCTAAGTGTTTGCAGAGTACTAAATGTTCTTGAAGGATCTTCACCTGAGCAATCTAGAAAGACAAGATGAAGAGTGATAACCAAAATTACAAAGAGATCCTTACCTTTGAGTAGCCTTGTGAACCCTTCACACTCCATTTGCAAGAAATCTCTCTCAAACACTCTCTTACACTCTCTCTTTCAATTGGCCTTGAAAAATCATGAAGACAAGAATTTTTTTACAATATTTTTATTGGATCTTTGATACAAAAGATACAAAAAATCGATCAGAAAACTGAATTTATCAATTTTGAGTGTCCACGATCGTATAATATGATTGGAGTTCATACATATGAGTAGTTCAAAAACTATTGCGTACAAACCTGCTGTGAATACATATGAAATCATTTTGTATATGATCATTAGTTGGTACAAACCATGTTCGTCTGGTATGAATAGTTAGAAAATTTTTTGAGTTTGTCAGTATGAAAAGGAACCCCACAATTTCGTACTCTAGATGGCGTACATACGATGACATCATCTTCCCGTATGATATGTTATAAAAATTTTCAAATTTTTCTGAATGAAATGTCAGGATAAAATGGGACCTCACAAATTCGTACTCTGGAAGAAATGTATGAATGGTGATCATACAGTATGATCCTTACATAGAAAAAATATTTTTGAGCATATAGGGACTCATCCATTTCGTACTCTTAAAGGCATGTACAAATTGGGTTCATACAGTATGATTTATACTTAAAAAAAATTTCATTTCTACTCGTTCGACTGCTCATTGGGAAGAATAACTGACCAGATCATCCCGTACGAATGGATATCATATAGTATGATCAGTTAAAAAAAAATGAATTTTAAACTCTCCCCCGATGTTTGTGTGCTCAGTTACTCAATTATTACCACACTCTCTCAGACTCAATAAAATGGAAAATATAGACTTCAATTACAATAAAATCTAAAATGATTTTGATACGAAGTCTTCTATAATCCGGAGTATGATTTCCTTGAAATGTTATTACACACAAGAGAAAAATATTTCTTTCAAAATATATTATGAGAAATAATAATTAAAACAATAATATTTGGAATCATAAAAAACGCACAAGTTGCAAGAATATCAAACAGGCAAGAACTAAGTAGCGACTATCTCAATAAGAATTATATTGATTTAGTACAATACTTGAAGACGGAGTTTTCAGAGAGTGGACATAAGTCTTTTTGGACCAAACCACTATAAATTTTTATGTTCTTTCATTCTTTACTTTTTACTATTTTTATTTTCTGCAAGATAATTTATGGTTGAAAAATACTTTTAAAAAATTTTATCATTGAGATTAAATATTAAAAAATGATTTTTCTAAAATTTCAAAGGAATTTTTAAATTAATAATTTACCCCCCTCTTGGTTAGCCTTGGGACAATTACTTTAGGTCTAACGACCTATTCAGACTTTTAAGTGGTATAAGCACCTACTTTCAAAAATTATGGTTTAGATAACTTTTTAAAAATAATCATGGCTACTTTTTGAAACCTTAACACAAAGGATATTTGATTACTAGACCACCATTATCTGATAACATTCTTTTTTATTTTTGGAAAACACATATATCTACTTCTCAATCGGTTGGCTATCGCATGTGGATTTTAGTACAAGAAGGATATACTAGGCCAACTAGACTTGTAGATGGCAATATAATCATTGTTTTGAAAACCGGACCGGACCGGCCGGTCCGACCGGTTCAACCGTGAACCGGTCTTACGGCCGGTTCGGTCCTCCCTAAGAACCGGACTAGCAATGAACCGGTCAAAACCGGTTTGAACCGCCGGTTCAACCGCCCGACCGTTGAACCGGTCGTTTTTAAAGAACCGGCCGGTTCAACTAATAAGATATTTAAATATTTTATTTTTATATAAAATGTTTAATTAAATATTAAATTAATTTAAATATCATATATTTTATTTAATAATATGATTCAAAAATTTTTATTATATTATATATTACATTAAATATAAGTAATCTAGCTCACATGATGCCATAATACCATGAAAGCTATTAGCCCAAGGGTACAAGGAAAGGTATATAAACAACATAGCATAAAACTCCTAGGTGATGTGGGACTAAACAACTTGTAGTTTTTTGTTTCAACATTCAACAATGTGTACATGACACTTGTTTAAATGAGAACTTGTTGGAATTTTTTTTTGTAGGATATTCAAATAAAAAATCATAATAATAATTTTTAAACTTCTTAAATTTATTATTAATTATATATTTATAATTATTCAAATAAAAAAATTATTTACAATTTTTAAAGTTTTAAAACTTTTTCTAAATGCGAAATTAAATGATAGAAATATAAAAATCTTAAAAAATAATATTGTATGACTTTATAAATAAAATTTTATAATATAAAATTTATATATAATTTATATATGTAAATTATGTTTAAATATATAACATAAAATAATAATTTATATCAAATTTATATATTTATATATAAACTAAATTTTTATTAAATATAAATTAAAATCGAAGATTGAAGATGTTTATATTTAAATTTAAAATTAGTAATTAATTATATTTAAATATATAACATAAATATAATAATTATTTATATTTAATATTAAAATTATGTAATATATTATATATGTATGAATTTTATTTATTTTTTTGTCTAAAAATTCTTAGAACTAGAAAATTTTTAAGAATAAATTGTCATTATTATTATTTTAATTTTATTACTTTTAATTATATTATTATTTATTACGTCATCCGGTTCGACCCCGGTTCGACCGGTCAAACCGGTCAAACCATGAGCCTCTCGTTCTTCCGGTTCGTTGTCCGGTCCGGTTTTCACAACCTTGAATATAATTGAACCACCTTTTTCTGATTGGACTATAGAAGAAAAAGACAAAGCTTAATTAAACACTAAATGTTTAAATATTATTTTTTGTGCACTTAAATCTGAGGACTTTATGCGTGTCTCAACTTGTAGATTTAGAAAATAAATTTGGGAAAGGCTTTGCATTACATTTGAAGGAACTAATGATGTTAAACAATCAAGTTGCACATTCTACTACATGATTATGAATTATTTTGCATGAAACTGAATGAATCAATCATTGACATGTATACTTATTTCACATAAATAGTCACCTCATTGCATGCTTTAGTTAGGGAACTAACAAATGCTAAAAAAGTTAATTAAATTATTTATTGGTTGCTTACTATTTATGGATCAAAGATAATCACTATAATAGAATCAATAGACTTAAATGTTTATTCTATTAACAATCTTCTTGGATGACTAATTGCTTACGAGTAAGGAGTGACTCAAAGACAAATTGATGTAGGTATGTAGCCGAAGGAAAAAAAACATTGTATTAGAAATGGATGACTCAGATACTAATCAATATCTGCTTGGGGATGAAGATGATATTTCCTTAAAGATAAGGCAATTTAGAAGTTTTCTTATAAAGAATAAAAGGAGATGTTAGTAGTGGAATAAGGAAAAGTTCCATAAAAATTCTTAGGCTTATAATAATGTAATTTGTTATGAATATAGGAAGCCTGAACACATCAAATCTGAATGCTCAAACCTTAAAGTTAATCCTAATAAAGAGATGGTCAAGGAGAAAAAACAATGTAAGGAAAGGAAAGAAGAAATTATAAACATCATTTAGGGCATAATCAACTTCAAATTTCTCAGAAATAGAAGGAGAGGAGAAAGTCACAAACTTGTGTTTAATGGACGATAATCCTGATCAGTCATATCAAGAAGAGGTATGTGACTTAACCTTCAAATTATTATTTAATATTTATGAGAAAATTCATACTGCTTATAAAAAACTCAAAAAGCTACATGCTAGGGTAAATATAGAAATTTTAGAATTACAAAAAAAAGTATGAAATCCTTAGGAATGGTCACATATTGATTGATATCAACCACATGAAATTATTGGATGAGTTTCATGATTTGAACAAAAAGTATAAATTATTAAAATCATCACAGACTGAACTCGAAAATAGTTTTAAAACATTTATTGATGAATCTGATAGTATAGAGCTTTATTTGAAAGTTGACAATATTGTTTTAGAAAGTTCCAACTCATATTTTAGAGAGAAAATAAAAGCTCTTGAGAAAAATAGGAGACCCCCAACACTTGAAGATTTTTCTAATCCTGATCTAACGGCTAAAATTTTAATACCTATGAAAAGATAGTATAACTCACGTAGATTGATAAATCCTTTTCCTGGAGTGAAATATTTTTCTTATGGATTGATTGGCCATATTTCTCACAATTACACCATTCATAGTAAATCATATCTTGTGTGGAGACCTATGATGCATAAAATAAATCATATCAAAGATGCATCTAAATTGTTTTTGCCAAGAGGAGAACCCAAACTTATTTGGGTTCCTAATTCTAATATTTGATTATCTTATAGAAATGCTCTTATACAAGACCTCATGTGAGCATTTGGTACCTGGACAACAGATATTCGAAGCAAATGAATGGAGGTACAACACAATTAATTTCGCTGGAAGCCAAGAATGGAGGCAAGGTTATATAGTGAGACATTGCCACTAAGTGGTAGATAAATATATGATTGAAAATTTCATTAATTTTTTATTTAAAATGCCTTATTAGTAGAAGGATTAAAACATAACTTATTGAGTATTAGTCATCTATGTGATAAAGGTTATAATAATAAATTTTTTCCCATGAGCTGCATAATAAGCAAAAATAGAATTAACATTTTGCATGGAATTAGGGTAAATAATATGTACATGCTTGATTTGAATTGTATTAAATCTTCTAAAGTCTTTTGTCTCAAAATAATTAATGATGAATTATAGTTGTAGCATAGGAGACTATATCACGTGAGCGTGAAAAATCTTAGAAAAATTACCCAAAAAGAATTAGTTAGAAGAATACCCAAACTAGACTTTACTAGGGATCACATGTGTGATGCATCTAAATTAGGAAAATAGGTGAAGTCCTCCTTTCATTTCATTAAGGATCATTAAACTAACAAACCATTTAAAATCATTCACATAGATCTTTTTGGATTGGATAACACTGTTAGTTTAGGAGGTAAATATTGAATCTTGATTAGGTTGTTAAACCTAAACTAATGTCCTAAGGCTAACCAAGAGGGAGGTGAATTGGCAATTTAAAAATTTCTCTTGGATTTTTAAATTAGAAGACCTTTGATTCTAATAGCAAGTTAATTAAGGTTTTAAAAATAAAATTTTTAACCACTGAAAATAACTTATAATAAATAAATGCATAAATTAAAAGACACAAAGATTTATAGTGATTTGATCAAACATGACCTACATCCATTCCCTGAAGACTCCCTCTTCAGGTAGTGCACTATTACCAAAGTGTCTCTTCTTTTGCCCCCACAGCAAGATGGAGAAGCCTTTACAAAACCTCTCTTCCACCAATCCTTGGTGCAATAGAGAACCATCGTCCTTTCACACCCTCCAAGTGTCAGTGGAGAACCATCATCTGTTCACACTCTCCAAGTGTCGGAAGAGAATTATCATCCTTTCACACTCTCTATGTGTCAGTAGAGAACCATCATCCTTTCACACCCTCCAAGTGTCGGCAGAGTACTAGATCTTCTTTAAAGATCTTCTCATGAGCAACTAGAAAGACAAAAAAAAGAGTGATAAACAAAATAACAAATATATCCTTACCTTTGAGTAATTTTGTGAACCCTTCACACTCCACTTGCAAAAAATATCTCTCAAATACTCTCTCACTCTCTCTCTTTCAATTTCCTTGAAAAATCATGAAGACAAGACTTTTTCACATCAGTTTTAGTGGACATTTTATATAAAAGACATGAAAATCCATCCAGAAAACTAAAATTTTCAATTTTGAGCATACATGATCGTATGTTTGTTCGTACAAATAGTTCAAAAACTATTGTGTATGAACCTATTATGAATCAATACGAAATCATTTCATACACAATGATCGTCTAGTATGAACCAAGTTCATCCGGTATAAACAGTTAGAAAATTTTTCATCTTCACAGGATGAAGAGGACCCCATAATTTCATAACCTGTATGGCATACGTACGATGGTAAAATCGTACTGTACGATCAGTTATAAAAATTTTCAAGTTAACTAGGATGAAATGTTAGAATGAAAAGGGACCTCATAATTTCATACTCTGGAAGGCATGCACAAATTATGATCATACAATACTATCCATACTTAGAAAAAATCTTTTTTAGCAAAAAGGGACCTGTCTATTTCATACTTTGGAAGGCATGTACGAATTGGGATCATATAATATGATCTATACTTAGAACAAGTCTTTTTGAAGGAACCAAGACTTATCCATTTCGGACTCTAGAAGGTATGTACGAATTGTGATCGTATAGTACAATTAGTAATTAGAAAAAATTTCATTTTTATTCATTTGATTGCTCGTCGGGGAAAATAACTGAATAAATTGTCCTGTACTAAGTTCATTCGTACAGTATGACCAATTAAAAAAAATTGCAATTTTTAAACTCTCCCCTGGTGTGTGTTTACAGATACTCATTTACAATTACACTCACTTAGACTCAATAAAATTAAAAATACTGACTCCAATTACAATAACACCTAAGCTTATCTGATTTGAAGTCTTTAATAATCCGGAATATAATTTTCTTGAAATGTTAGTACACTCAAACACCAAAACAATTCTTCTAAAATATGTTAGTAGAAATAACAATCAAAGAAATAATATTTGGAATCATAAAAAACATATAAGTTGTAAGAATATCAAACAGGCAAGAACTAAGTAGCAACAATCTCAACAATCTCTCCCTTTTTTATGAGAGCAAAAAAATTATTGTTTGAGTAAAAATGAATACCCTAAATTTCTTCTTAACTCCCCCTAAATGAATATACATGTGAATATAAGAGAATTCCTTTAAGACAAACCAAATTTTTTTTTTTTCATAAATGATAACGCACAAAAGAAAAATAACAAACACCAACAAACACAAAGGAAAAACAAAAAACAACACTAACATAACAAATAGTATTACTCCCCCTTCTGACAACAGCAAAAAAAGGGAAAAGGAAGGTTGAAATGGAAAAAGTCATATTAGAAACCTTAGTAATTAATCTTGAAAGAGATTGAACTATAATTGCAATAACAATATTAATGATCATTAGATAAGATTCAAAACATTTAAATTAAAGTATAATATAGACAAAAAAAATTATTCAAGGTCATGAAATATTCTAGATAATTAAATAATAAAAATTATTGTAAAAGTGACGAAATGAAGATTAGATAATTTCAATTTATAAAATAAAACATAATTAAACATTAGATTGATTTGAATTTGAAGATTAAATGATAGAGGAAAGAACATCTTCGATTGGCGACATTGTGCATATTTTCAAATATTTGTGGCACACTTTGTGCATCTTTTTGTATTTGGACTAATTTTGTGCATCTTTTCAATTTGCAAACTGTGCACTTTCTTTCAAATTTTGTACATTTGTACATTTCTTTTTTATACCCCTTTTTTAAGTGATCTTTCCAAAATCAATAATCTAAAAAATCAAATTTCTCTAATTACAAAGATAATTATATTAAAAAGAAAAATAAAAAATAATCAGACATCAAAATTGTAATAATAATATTTAAATTATGTTTGCCTAAAAATAACATGAGATTGATAGCCTTATCTTTATTGAGTTATAAGTTAACTTAAATTTTTGAAAAATTATATTTCATAATGAAATTAATTTTGTAGTGTAGGTTAATTTATAACATTTTTTATTTCAATTAACACATGATTATCATATATGCACACTTATATTTCAAACAAAAAATAAAAACAAATAATCAAAACAATACATTTTTTATTGATATCAATTTAAAGATGATATACATTGAAGCATGATTGATATCAAATCATAGTAGCAAAAACAACATAACATCAACATATAATCTAAATAGGGACAATTACACAAAGTATTGAAAAATATCACTAAGATCATCACATCTTAAAGGACTGGCAAAGAAAACACAAATGATGTACATTTTGAACTCTAAGGGGCCCTGGTTTGGAGGAGGAGGCTGGTTGAAGATAGAAAAATAGCTATTCATCATAGCTACATTAGTGTTCGCGGATTCAAACAGTCCTCGAATCCAACCCATGCTTACTGGTACTGTGCATCCTGCTGATTTAGGTGAGTCTGAATTTGATCAAAATATTGATCAAAATAACTCTCCAACTAGTCAAAGCGCTTTAAAAAGTCTTTGGTTGTAAAGGATAAAGCTATTGTAATTAAGGATGGCTATTCTTCTAATTCTAAACAATAGTTATTTAAAGAGCTTCAATCATTGGGTCCGTTGGAAGATATTCCTAGAAGAAGGATTGCTGATTTGAGATTAAAGAATCATAAGGTAGGGCTTTTCGTCTATAGCCCATTGATATGCTTATATTTTATTTTGTTGGCAAGTTGGCATGGAGCAGGATGGAGCTTTCATTATGGTGCTTGATGGCTAGACTTTTGTTCAGGGAGTATTTCAGTTCTCTTGATAGGATTATTGTCCTCAACAGTCAGTATTGGTATATCTCTATTTTAAAGGATGGGATAATTATTTAGATGGATGCATTGGATGTCATTTATTTATTTCAAAAAAGCTATTTGAAGATTTATTAGGCATTTTATAGACCTCTAATGTTCTATTTTTTTTCTCTCTAGTTTTTGTTGTAGTTATTTTTATTTTATATTTGTTTTAAGAAATCATTCTAATTATTTATGAGATCGGTAATAGTTCTTATTTTTTAACCAGTTGGGAATTCTGGGATACTAACCAACCTTTTAGGTTGTTTAATATTTGGTATCCCCTCCACCCCAAGGGTTTTAAAATGGGAAATAGTGGGTCTCATTTTAATTATGATAGGTTATTTTAATAAATATGCTCATTAATAAGGTTCATTTCAATTTTGGTTCAGGAATTTTTAGTTTTATTTTCTTTCTAGTTTGTATTAGGGGTTTCTTTTATTCCGTTTAATGCAATTTGCATTTCGTCAAATTAAAAAAAAAAGTCAAAGCGTTGCACCATCTCCTAAAAGTCAGGTCCATGGGTAGGTGTAGTTGCTCCCCCTTCTTCCTCAGTATCCTCACTTGAATTATTGTCATTCTTTCGAAAAAATACTCTAAAAGAGGCATCAGTGAAGTAGATTGGTAATTCATGTGGAGGCTCAGGATAAACAATATTGTACTTCTTTTCTTAGAGATATATCACTAGATATCCTAAAGCAATATTTTTATTCCTCCTATGAGAAACATGCCCAATTTTAGAAAGGTTATGAATGTAATCAAGAATGAGTTGGGCTTCATCTATTGGTATTCCAATCATGATTAGATAAGTAACAATGGGTAGAAGAGGAGTAATGTTTATGCGATCGCCAACCTTAGGAATAATTAAAGTTCTAAGGACATGCTGGATGATCCTTGCATTTTTATTTACGGTATAAACCCTAGGTAAATGACCAACTTAACCCCTCTAAGAACTTTATTAATTTCATACCAATCAAAGTCAGATTTGGAGGTCATAGTGTGTACTCTAATTCCTTGAGTCCATAAATGTAGAAAGGTTCCTAGATCTTCCTTAGTTATCTCTACCCATTTCTTTTGGATAAAAGATCTTATCCTAATCTCATTCTTACTAAAACTCATGTTTGCTAAAAAGTAGTGGAAGGTCTCCTTATGATAGTCATGGATTAAAGTTAAGATAAAGGTAAATTGAGTTGAAGCAAAAAAAGGCATGACTTAAAAGTGGATATCTTATTGGAGATAGTCAAGAATAAGTGATTTTAGTAGAGACAAACCTAAAGTAAGAATCCTTATTTTCTCTAGATAAAAAGTTTTTGTCTCCACTCCTGGAAGACGAAACCTTAGAGATTCTACCACTCTTGTTAGAACTAGCCATTTCTAAGATGAGAAGGATTGGAAGAGGCTATTTAAGTGAATGAAAATGAATTCTAAAGCCCTCCTATTTAAAGAAAAACAACCATTCGTACGTACAAAAATAGGTTCATATAGTATAATAGATGGTTCGTACAAGAAAAAAAAATTTCTTATATATGAATGAATACGTTCGAAATAAAATGACTTTTCATAATCATGCAAGTTACGAAGCATCCTTTCGTACATGCCTTTTGATCTGACAATCGTACAGATGAACAGGTGTTCATCCGGGATGAATGATTATTTAAGATCATTTTAAGGATGGTTAGGTTCATCCCCCCACTTTGAATGACACGTGGTTCATATGTACGATCAGTTATGATAACTGAATTTACCCGGATAACCATCTTGGTGCATATAAACAAATGAATACAAATCATCCGGGACGATTAAATATCGTATAGTATAATATTTATTAGAAAAATAAAACTTTACGCATTCAATCCAATACAATGATTAACTTTTTATAGAATTCATACGGGATGAAAATAATTTCATAAAGTATGAATATTAACACTTAGAAAATTCAACACAAATGTTTAGAGTCGATATGTAAAAACATGTAAAAAAAACACACAAATCCTAAAAATAAAAATAAAACCAAAGACTGATAAAATCTCTAACAAAGAAACACATTGAAAATAAAATAGAAAATACACAAGGAAATGTTCCCTTATTAATTTACTTAATGCTAAAACCTAAAAAGTAACTTAAATCTCTTATTAGGCTCATCTCAAATTTACTACTCATTGTTTTAGAAAAATCATCATAAAGATTTTTATTTATAGATCAAAAAATGAAATCATCTACATAAATTTGAACAATGAGTATATATTCTCCCAATTTCTTTAAAAAGATAGTGGTATCCACACTTCCTTTTTCAAAAGATCTCCCAAGAAGGAAAGTGCTTAACCTCTCATACTAAGCTTTAGGTGCCTATTTCAATTCATATAATGCCTATTTTAATTTAAAAATATGATTTGGGTATTTTGAATTTTTGAAAGCTAGAGGTTGTTCAAAATAAATATCCTCCTGTATCACCCCATTAAAAAAGAAACTTTTAACATTCATTTGATACAACTTAAATCCTCTAAAAAAGGCAAAATCTAACAAAACCCTAATTACTTTAAGCCTTGCTACAAGGGCAAAATTCTCCTCAAAATCAATCTCTTCAATTTGATTATACCCCTTAGCCATCAATTTAGCCTTATTCCTTACAATAACTCCTAAGTCATTTATTTTATTTTTAAATACCCACTTAGTTCTAACTGCACTTTGATCCTTTAGCCCTTACAATTAATTCCCAAACATTATTCCTTACAAATTGATTTAATTATTCTTTCATTGCCAAAATCTAAAATTGATTAGAAAGTGCTTGATTTATATTTGTGGGTTCTATCATCGAAATAAAGGTGAATGATTAACTTCATTGCTTAGTCCACGCTTAGTCCTAACACATTCACTTGGTTCAACTAAAATCAATTCCTTAGGGTGGTTTTTAGAAAATTTCAAATATATAGGCAAAAGGTTTTCTTTCTCAAAATTTTCATCCAAATTAATTTTCTCAATCTTTTGGTAGTTATTTTCTATTTCATCCTCTTACAAATTTGGCTTTTCCAAAATTCTAGATTTATCAAATATAACATGTGTGATCTTATCAACTACCAAAGTTATTTTGTTAAATACTCTATATGATTTTCTAACACTAGAGCATCCAAGAAAAATTCTTTCATCTGATTTTGGATAAAATTTTCCTATGATAGATTTTTCATTATTATGTATGAACACCTTACATCCAAAAACATGCAAATGTGACAAATTAGGTGTTATCCCCTTAAAAGCTAATAGGGTGTTTTGTTCAATTTCAATCTAATATTCACCCTATTCAGAAATATAACATGCAGTACTGACCGCTTCAGCCTAAAAATATTTAGGTAGTTAATATTCTGCCAACATGGTTCTAGTGGCTTTAATTAATGTTATATTCTTTCTTTTAACTACCCCATTCTGCTGAGGGGTCCTAGGTGAAGAAAAAATGTGATCAATTTCTTTTTCTTTACAAAAATTTTCAAATTTTTTATTTTCAAATTCACCTCCATGATCACTATGAATTGTTAAAATCTCACACCCTAGTTTTCTTTGAATCCTAGTCAAAAAATCTCTAAACTCCTCAAATGATTCACTTTTATGAAATAAAAAGTTAACCCTTGTGAATCTAGTGAAATCATCAACTATCATAAATTCGTATACCTTCCCTCCTAAACTTATAGTACAAACTGGTCCAAAAAGATCCATATATAAAATCTCCAAAGATTTACTAGTTCTAAGATCCTTATTTAAATGAAATAAGGACTTCACCTATTTTCCTAATTGACATGCATCACAAAGGTGATCCTTAGTAAAGTTTAGTTTTGGTATACCTCTAACTAAATCCTTTTGGATATTTTTCTTAAGAATTTTCATGCTAGCGTGACAGATTATCCTATTCCATAACCATGAATCATCAGAAATAGTTTTCTAACAAAAAGCATTAGGAGATTTAATAAAATTTAAATATAGTATATAAACATTGTTTACTCTAATTCCATGCAAAACATCATTTTCATTTAGGCTAGTGGGAAAAAATTTCAAATTATACCCTTTATCACATAGCTGACTAATACTTAACAAATTGTGTTTTAAGCCCTCTACACAAGTATCACATTTTATATGAAAAAATTTTGCAAGTTTCTGATCATACATATGCCAATCACTTTCTTAGTGGTGTTATCTCCCAGTGTAACCCTGCCTCTATTTCTTGCTTCCAACAATATAAATTAAGTAGTGTCTCTAGTCATATGCTTTGAATAATAGCTATCTAGGTACCAAATGCTCTCACAAGGCCATGTATGAGAGCGATCCTGCAAAATAATCAAATGTTAGACTTGGTAACCTAAAAAAGTTTGAGTTCTCCTTTTGGCAACATAAAACTAGATGCATGTATGATATGACTTGGTTTATGCATCTTAGGTCTCCACACTAAATGAGTTTTTCTATGTAAAGTATAAGTATGTGAAGTATGTCTAATCATCCTATAAGTATAACATTTTACTCAAGGAAATGGGTTTCTAATTTTTTTTATAGTAAATATATCTCCACTTGGGTTTTAAAATCTTTGACCTTAAAATAAGATTACTAAAATCATCAAGTGTTGTAGGTATCCTTTTTTCTTCAAGAGCTTTCACTATTATTCTAAGAAATGAATTTGTATCCTCTAACACAGTGTTATCCTATTTCAAATAGTTCTCTCTATTTTTGGATTCATACTTAAATTCTTTAAATTCTTTTTCCAATTTAGCATAGGTTATTTTCAAAAGATCATTCTGTTTATTCAAGTCATCAAATTCATCAAGTAAGTTTATGTGATTGTTATCTATCAATACTTGATCTTTCCTAAGGATTTCATGCTCTTTTTGTAATTCTTATATTTCTAAGTTTAAACTAGTATGCATTTTCTTACGTTTTCTATATGCATCATGAATTCTTTTAGAAACTTCTAACATTTCATTATAGGTAAAGTCACATACCTCTTCTTGATCTAACTGATCAAGATTATAGACCATTAAACATAAGTTGGTGACTTCCTCCTCCTTTTCTATTTATAATGAATCTAAAGTTGAGTCCACCCAAAAAGCTCTTTGAAATCTCTTCTTCCCCTTCTTCACATTTGCTTTCTCTTCTACCTTCTTCTTGCTAGGAGTGGCTTTTAGATTTGGGCAGTTTAATTTTATATGTCTAGGTTTCATGCATTCGTAGAAAATCATATCATTACAAATCTTAACATTTTTATTAAACTTATCTTTGTTCCACTACTGGCATATCCTTTGCTTCCTTTTAAAAAAACTTCTGAATTGCCTAGTCATCAAGGCAATGTTGTCCTCATCCTCATGTTAGGACTGATCACTCTCTGAGTTCTCCACTTTCAGTGCTATGTTCTTCTCCTTTCGTTGTTCTCCTACATCAATCTTTCTTTGACTCACTCCTTGCTCGTAAGCAATTAGTGATTCAAGAAGATTGTTAATAGAGTAAACATTTAAATATTTAGACTCTGTAATCATAGTTATCTTAGAATCATAAGAAGTAGTCAAATAACAAAGTATTTTATTAACTATTTCAGCATTCGTTAATTCCCTACCTAATGCATGTAAAGAAGTGACTATCTGAGTGAATCATATATACATATTAGAAATAGATTTATTGGGTTTCATGCGAAATAATTTATAATCATGTAAAAAGATATTTAATCTAATCTGCTTTACTTCATTAGTCCCTTCATAAATAATACAAAGTCTATCCCATATGTTCTTTCCACTTTTTCAAGTGGAAACTCGCATTTAATATTCTGACTTAAGTGCATAAAAGAAACTATTTAAACACTTTGCATTTAGTTGTGCTAAGTCATGTTCTTATACAATCTAGTCAGCAAAGGATGCTTCAACTCTAATGCCATCAACTAATCTAGTTGGTCTAGTATACCCTTCTTGAACCAATATCCATATGCGATAATCTAGTGATTTGTAGAAAAGTAGACATGCATCTTTTCCAAAAATCAAAAGTGATATTGTCTAATAAAAGAGGTCTAGTGATCGAATACCCTTCAGGTGTGTTTTGGTTTCCAAAAGTAGCCATCTCATTTATTAAAAAGTAGTCTAAACTTATAATTTTGAAATAAAGCTCTGATACTACTTGCTGAATCTTGATTAGGTTGTTAAACCTAAATTAAAGTCTCAAGGCTAACCAAGAGGGTGGGGGGGGGGGGAATTTATATTTTAAAAATTTATCTTAGATTTTTAAATTAGAAAACATTTTATTATCGTAGCAAGTTAATTAAGGCTTTAAAAATTAACTTTTTAGCGACAGAAAATAACTTACACTAAATAAATATGGAAATTAAAAGACATAAATATTTATAGTGGTTTGGTCAAACACGACCTATATGAACTCCTTGAAGACTCCCTCTTTAGGTATTGCACTATTACCAAAGTGTCTCTCTTTTTCCCCATAGCAAGGAAGAGAAGCTTTTAAAAAACTCTCTTCCACCAATCCTAGTGCGGTAGAGAACCGTCATCCTTTCGCACCCTTGAAGTGTCGGCAGAGAACTGTCATCTATTCACACTCTCTAAGTGTCGGTAGAGAACCATCATCCTTTCACACTCTCCATATGTCGGCAGAGAACCATCATCCTTTCATACCCTCTAAGTGCCGGCAGAGTACCGGATCTTCTTCAAAGATCTTCTCACGAGCAACTAGAAAGAAAAGAAGAAGAGTGATAACAAAAATCACAAAGTTATCCTTACCTTTGAATAACTTTGTAAACCCTTCACACTCCACTTGCAAGGAATTTCTCTCAAACACTCTCTCATTAAAAAAAACCTTGAAAAATCATGAAGATAAGACTTTTTCATGCCAGTTTTAGTGGACATTTTATACAAAAGATATGAAAACCCATCTAAAAAACTAAAATTTTAAATTTTGAATGTACACGATCATAAAGTATAATCATATATTCATATGTATAAATAAGTCAAAAACTGTTTTATACGAATCTTTTATGAATAAGTACATAATCTTTTCATACATGATGATCATCCGATATGAACCATGTTTACTCGATACGAACCAAGTTCGTCTGGTACGAACTAAGTTCGTCCGGTACAAAAAGTTAGAAAAATTTTCATCTTCGTCGGGATGAAGAGGGACCACATAATTTCATACCCTTATGGCATATATACAATGATGACATCGTACGATAATGATAAGTTAAAAAAAATTTCTAGTTTTTCAGGACAAAATGTTGGGATGAAAAGGGACCTCACAATTTTGTACTTTGGAAGGCATTTACGAATTGTGATCGTACATTTTGATCCATACTTAAAAAAATCTTTTTGAGTGAAAAGGGACCCGTCCATTTTGTATTCTAGAAGGCATGTACGAATTGGGATTATACAGTACGATCCATACTTAGAAAAATTCTTTTTGAATGAATTGGGACTCATCCATTTCATACTCTAGAAGGTATCTATTAATTGTGATTATACAGTATGATTAATGCTTAGTAAAATTTTCATTTCTATTTATTTGACTGCTCATCGGGGAAAATAACTTAATAAATCATCCTGTATAAAGTTAATTCATACAGTACAATCAATTAAAAAATTTATAAAATTTAAACTCTTCCCAAGTGTGTGTGTGCACAATTACTTATTTATAATCACACTCACTCAGACTCAATAAAATGAAAAATACATACTCCAATTATAATAACCCTTAAATTGATCTGATTTGAAGTCTTCAATAATCTGGAGTATGATTTTCCTAAAATATTAGTACACACAAACATCAAAATAATTCTTCCAAAATATATTAGGAGAAATAACAATCAAAACAATAATATTTGGAATCATTAAAAACATACAAGTTGCAAGAATATCAAACAGACAAGAACTAAGTAGCAACTATCTCAATAGTAAAGTATTTAGATTTATGGTAGTTTATGATTTATAAAGATTCACTTGGGTTAAAATTTTATTTCATAAGAGTGAATTATTTGAGGAATTTAGAAACTTTTTTACTTGGATTCAAAGGAAACAAGGATGTGAGATTTTATCAGTTCAAAGTGATCATAGAGGAGAATTTGAAAATAAAAATTTTGAAGATTTTTGTAAAGTACATTGAATTAATCACAAATTTTAAGCACCTAGGATCCGTCAGTAGAATGGGGTAGTAGAAAGAAAGAATAAAATATCTATTAAAGCTGATGGAGTCGTATTGGCAGAATAAACACTTCTAAAATATTTTTGGCCTAAAGCAATTATTACAGCTTATTATGTTTTGAATAGGATAAATACTAGATAAAAATTGAAGAAAATACCCTATGAACTTCTTAAGGGTAGAACACCTAATCTTTTATATTTGCATATTTTTGTATACAAGGTGTTCATTCACAATAATGATAAAACTCCTTGAGGAAAATTTGATTCAAAATCAGATTAAGAAAGTTTTATGGGATATTCTAATGTTGACAAATCTTATAAAATTTTTAATAACAGAACTTTAATAATTGAGGAGGCCACACATATTGTGTTTGATGAATTTGACATTTTGGAAGAGCCAAGGTTGGAAGTTGATCATATTGAAAATATCTCCCAAGGAATTGAAAAGACAAATTTGGAAGAAGATGTTAGAAAAGAAAACCCTTTGCCTAGAGAATGGAGATTTTATAAGAATCACCCTAAGCAATTAATTTTAGGTGAACCTAGTGAGGTTGTTAGGACTAGGCATGAACTTTGCAAAGAAGTGAACCATTCTACCTTTATATGATGATTAAACCAATTAATATAAATCAAGCACTTTTGGTGGAATTTTGGATTTTGTCCATGTAGGAAGAATTAAATCAATTTGTAAGAAATGATGTATGGGAATTGATTAAAAGGCCTAAGGATCAAAGTGTTGTTAGAACTAAGTGAATGTTCAAAAATAAAATGAATGATTCAGGAGTTATGATTAGAAATAAGAAAAGATTGGTTGCCAAGGGATATAATCAAATAGAATGAATTTATTTTTAAGAAACCTTTGCCCCTGTAGATAGACTTGATGTAATTTGGGTTTTGTTAGCCTTTGCCAATTTTAAAGGTTTAAAATTATATCAAATGTATGATAAGAGTGTCTTTCTGAATGGGGTGATATAAGAGGATATTTATATTGAATAAACTCTAGGTTTTGAGAATTCTAAATTCCTTAATCATATTTTTAAATTGAAAAAGGCATTATATGTACTGAAATAAGCACCAAGGACTTGGTATGAGCGGTTAAGCACTTTTATATTAGAGAGATTATTTTTGAAATAAAGTGTGGACACCACTCTCTTTCTGAAATGGATAGGATATGAAATACTCATTTTTCAAATATATATTGATGATGTCTTATTTGGATCTACAAATAAAAATCTTTATGATGATTCTTCAAAAATAATGAGTAATGAATTTGACATGAGTTTGATTACAGATTTGGGTTATTTTTTTACTTTTAACATATAACAAAATGAGGAAGGAACTTTTCGTAGTTAGTCAAAATGTCAGTTAATTTTTATCTAATATTTACCCTATTCAAAACATAATAAGCTGTACTAACTGCTTCAGCCCAAAAATATTTTAGAAGTGTGTATTCTACCAATATGACTCTATCAGCTTTAATAAATATTCTTTTTTTTTCTTTCTACTACCCCATTCTACTGAGGGGTCCTAGGTGCTTAAAAATTGTGATTAATTCCATGTTCTTTATAAAAATCTTCAATTTTTTTATTTTCAAATTCTCCTCTTTAATCACTTTGAATTGATAAAATCTTACATCCTTGCTTCCTTTGAATCAAAGTAAAAAAGTTTCTAAATTTCTCAAATGATTCACTCTTATGAAATAAAAATTTAAACCAAGTGAATTTTAAAAAATCATCAACTATCATAAATCTAAATACTTTACTGTTGCGATAGTTGCTACTTAGTTCTTGCCTGTTTAATATTCTTGCAACTTATATATTTTTGGTGATTCCAAATATTACAGCTTTGATTATTATTTCCCCTAACATATTTTAGAAGAATTGTTTTGTATTTTGTGTGTACTAACATTTCAGGGAAATTATATTGCAGAATATTGAAGACTTCAAATTAGACCAGTTTAAGGGTTACTGTAGTTAGAGTATGTATTTTTCATTTTGTTTAGTATGAGTGAGTGTGACTGTAAATGAGTAACTATGCACACACACAGCAGGGGAGAGTTTAAAAATTCCAATTTTTTTAACTGATCATACTGTACGAATGAACTTCATACGGGATAATTTGTTCAATTATTTTCCTCGACGAGCAGTCAAATAAATAGAAATAATTTTTGTTCTAAGTATTAATCATACAATATGATCACCATTCATACATACCTTCTAGAGTACAAAATAGACAGGTCCCTTTCACTCAAAAAGATTTTTTCTAAGTATGGATCATACTGTACGATCATAATTCGTATATGCCTTCCAGAGTACAAAATTATGAAGTAACTTTTCGTCCTGACATTTCTTCCAAATGAACTTGAAAATTTTCATAAATGATTATACTATACGATGTCATCATCGTACGTATGCCACACAAGGTATGAAATTATGGGGTCCCTATTCATCCCAATGAAGTTGAAAAATCTTCTAACTGTTCGTACCAGATAAACTTGGTTTGTCCTGGATAAGCATCGTGTATGAAATGATTTAGTACCGATTCCTAATAGGTTCATACATAATAATTTTTAAACTGTTCGTATGTATGAAAATATGTCATACTATACGATCATGTATGCTCAAAATTAAAAATTTTAGTTTTCTAGACTGTTTTTCACATCTTTTGTATAAAAGGTCCACTAAAAATGACTTGAAAAAGTCTTATCTTCATGATTTTTTAAGGGAAATTAAAAGAGAGAGTGTGAGAGAGTGTTTGAGAGAGATTTCTTGCAAGTGGAATGTGAAGGGTTCACAAAGTTACTCAAAGGTAGGGATCTCTTTGTGATTTTGGTTATCACTCTTCTTGTCTTTTTAGTTGCTTGTGAGAATATCTTTGAAGAAGATCCAGTACTCTACAGACACATGGAGAGTATGAAAGGATGATGATTCTCTACCGACACTTAGAGAGTGTGAACAGATGACGGTTCTCTACCGATACATGGAGAGTGGGAAAGGCTGACGGTTCTCTACCGACACTTGGAGAGTGTGAACAGACGATGATTCTCTACTGACACTTGGACGGTGTGAAAGGATGACTGTTCTCTACCACATCGGGGATTGGTGGAAGAGAGGTTTTGTAAAGGCTTCTCCACCTTACTGTGGGGGAAAAAGGAGAGACACTTTGGTAATAGTGCATTACCTGAAGAGGGAGTCTTCAGGGAGTGGATGTATGTCATGTTTGACTGAACCACAATAAATCTTTGTGTCTTTTAAATTTTGCATTTTTTTACTGCAAGTTATTTTTTTTGGATGAAAATTTTATTTTTAAAACCTTAATTAACTTGCTACGAGAATCAACATTTTTCTAATTTAAAAATCCAAGAAAATTTTTAAATTACTAATTCATCACCCTCTTGGTTAGTCTTAGGAAATTAGTTTGGGTTTAACAACCTAATCAAGATTTAATAATTACTATTATAGTACTATGATAATAATGTTTGTACAAAAGAGAATTAAAGAATGGTTGAAACATTAGTTGGAGATTGATTGACCTATACAGGATAGTGGCCCGATAGACTTTCCTTTAAATACTATGGTTTGGTGATATACTCTACTGATTCATGTGAAACACTGATTAAGAGTTATAAGGAGATAAATATTGTATCGATGAGTAAAGACTAACAACCTTATTTATGAAGTCAACGATTTACCAACACTGATAAAATATTGAAAAAATCATGATTACCAAAATTCTTACTTATTTAGTGTGACTACTGAAATGAATATCATTAAGGCATTATTCATTTTTATGTACGGATTTATTATTAACACTATAACTAATTTATTAAAACATAAAGCATGATATATTCATTGAGCACGTGATATGCAAGATATATTGAGCATGTGATTATGATATTGATTTAATATTGATATAAAATAATTGTATACCATTTATATATTCCTATAAAATTTTTACACATTAATTTGATTTCAATAGTATCTATTGATGTTTTTCTTTGATATTTTATCCAATTTTTGTACTTATTGGTATTATGGATTCGACGATTGCTTTATAGACTTAATACTCATATTGGTTTACTCCTTTACTAGCTTCCATACTATATTATTTTACTGCTTATAAGTTCTAATACTTCTGTATGTGAATTTTACTATTTCTGTATTGGTTCAATGATCATATGAATATAACTTCTTTAATTTGTCTGTTGACATGCATATTTCTTCGTTACCATGCTATGAATTTAGTTATAGGTTTTGGTGACCTACTGAGCTTTTTAGCTCATTATATATTATTAAATAATTTCAAGGCTAGGCATGGGAGCAGAAGTGTGAGACTAATTAGGATTACCTAAGTTTTATTATTATTTTTTGTTTTAGACATTCTTTTTTTTCTCTGGACAACATAACTTTAATATGATTGTGTTGTTTACATAATTTTTATGAAAATAAATTAAGGAATATATTTTTGCGTTTTTGTATTAATATATTATATTCGATAGCTCTGGTTGTTATTAATTAAAAGATAAATAAATAATTCTTCAAAATTAGATTCTAGGGCATCACACTTATAGCTCATTTTGGCATTAATATTAATACAATGTAGCATATCATACTGATATGATTCATTGGGTAATTTGATAGTTAATATATCTCTTCTGTCTTTATTGATCATAATTGAATTTATTATTTATTTTAGAGATTTGTATTGCTCATATTAAGTGATGATTGATATTGACTAACATACAAATTGATTATTTTTCCTTGTATTGAAAGAGTGATAGAGTTTTGGTTACTTGCTGGGGTTTTATGCTGATTTTGTAGTTTTAAAATATTTCAGGTTAGGATCCCACATCTTGAGGTTATTTAGTGATGCTAAGATAGTTTTTATGTTAGATTTTATTTATGTATTTTTTATAGCTTGTGTGGATATTATATATTTTTTATTTTGGACTTTAGTTATAGATTGGAATTATTAACAGTAGTAATTTAAATTAAGTTTTTTTATGTTTTATTGGTTTTCTTTTATGCAATTAATTAGCTCTGGATGTCTATATTGATATGGTTGAAAAATGGATATTGTATTAAAAAAAAGAGAATAGAAAATATGCTCTTCCACTTAGATCTTGGAATGTGACACTTTAGTTATAATCTCTGTTTTAGAATCTTTCATCTTATTTTTGAATGCCCAATTGGTACTTATTGCACTCAAGTCCTTAGGTCTTCTAACTAAATCCCATACATCATTCTTAACAAATTGGTTTAGCCATAGTTAGGTTCCAGAATTCATCAGATAAGGCTTGATCTACACTTACGGGTTCTACCATAAAAATGAATGTAGAATTAGTAACCTCCTTCCAAAGTGCATGCATAGGTATAACTCCTACAGATGGATCTTTTAAGATGAGCTCCCTAGGATGAAAAGATGATTATGTCCATTATCTAGGGAATGGCTCTTTAGGTTCCTCTCCATCTTCTAGGTCAATAGATTTTTCTCCTTAAATAACTTCTACCTTCTCTTCGTCTTCTAACTTAGGCTCACTAGATTTATCACGTTCATCAAATATCATATGGGTTAAATCCTTCATAACTAAAGCCATCTTTTTTAAGATCCTATAAGCTTTACCTTTAGAGGAATAACATACGGCCCCTTTATTAGATTTGAAAACAAATTTTCCTAGATAGGATTTTTCATTTTTATGAATGATGTACTTACACCCAAATACATGAAGGTGTGGGTGTCCTACCATTGAGTAGCTCATAAGGTGTCGTATAGAGTTTTGACCTAACATTTACCCCATTCAAAACATAATGAGAAGTATTTACTACTTCTGCCCAAAAATATATAGGGAGAGAATATTCAACTAGCATTTCCCTAATACCGTCCACTAAGGTTATATTATTTCTTTTTACTATTCTATTCTACTAAGGGGTCAAAAGAACAGAAAAGTTATGTTCAATTCCTAGCTTCTTAAAAATATTCAAACTTGTCATTCTCAAATTCTCCACCATGATCACTATGAATAGTAGAAATTTCACATCCTAATTTTCTAAAAATCCAAACAGAGAATGTTCTAAATTCCTTAAAAAATTCATTTTTATGAGATACAAATCCAACGTAGGTGCGTCTAGAGTAATCATTAACTATTACATATCCAAAGGTTTTCCCATATAAGCTGGCTATAATAACATGCCCGAATAAGTCCATATGCAATATCTTTACTGGTTTAATGGTGGTGATGTCCTTAATGGAATGAAATGATGAGTTGAATTATATTTTTATTTGGTAGTAATCACATAGGTTGTTCTTAGAGAGTTCTAACATGGGTATTCCTCTAACTAGGTATTTTTGAGTTATTTTTGTAATTATTTTTATTTTTGCATGACATAGTCACCTATACCATATCAATGATTCAACAATAATAGTTTTCCAAACATAATGAAGTTGAATAATCAACACAATTCAAATCAAGCATATAAATATTATTTATTATTTTTTCCTTCTAAAATAATTTTTATTTAAATTAATGAAATATTTAATGGATAGAAATTTTATATCAAATCCTTGGTCACACAATTAACTAATTCTAAGAAAGTTGTGTTTCAATCCATCTACTAGTAAACTATTTTAAATAATAAAATTTTTAGACTTACCAATCATACATGAACCCACCAATTTCCTAAGGTTGTTATTTCCCTATGTTACCTTGCCTATAACCCTGGCCTCCAGTGTGATGAATTGCTTAACATCTTCAGTCATGTTCCATAAGCATTCGTTGTTGAGGTACAATATGGTTTCACTAGGCCTTTAATGAGAGTATTCCTATATGTTAATCAAATGTTAGATTTTGGAATCCAAGTGAGTTTTAGTTCAACCTTATACTTTAATGGATGAGATATATGCATGGTATTCTATGATGCAAATGACTTTGGCCTCCACACTAGATGTGTTATATGATGTATATTGAATGTGTGGGCTATGTATCCTACCATGACATAAGAAAACACCTTACATATGGAAATTGATTCACTAACTTATTTATTTTTTATTTTTTACTTAAAACCTGTGGAGAGGCCTATGCGTTAATTAATAAAATCAAATACAGAGTCCTTAAAGGAAGCTTGAAGTCACTACTTCTCAAAAGAGCTACAAAATAGAGTAAAATAGAACCTACGAGCCGAGAATCTCCACTAAAAAAAGTACAAGGTACCCTAGTAACGTTCTAAAGATGCTATAGACAAGCATCCAAAAAAGAAAGATAAAGGTAATGAGATGAAGACCAATCTTTCTGTAAAAAAAACTTGACGACAGCCATATTCATTTCAACCTGCAAAACAAAAAGGCTGCAAAAACACAAGCTAGACCACAAGCATTATAGGATAACCAAAAAAAGTAAACTAAATTTAAGACTTGCCACCACCTGAAGCCAAAGAAGGAATAAAGACTTATAGAGCTCAGAATAAAAGTAATACAAAAAGCCTCAATTAGTTTGTCCATAAGCCACTCAATCCTACCCTTAGGGTCAATCAAGGATAACTTAAGAAGGCCCAAATAATAAATCTTTAAAACCCCAGAGGAATGCCCTTAAAAATAGATGCCAAGACAACTCCAACAGATCAACCAAAAAAGGTATAACAAATGCCAAGCAAAAAAACCAGGGAACAACTAAACACTTGCATGTAATAACCCATCCAAAAAAAGAGTGAACACAACTCCAATATATAGCCATCCTCACATAGATACCCCCAGCAAGCCAAGAAAGCAACCTAAAGGAAGGAGAGCAATAATGGGACCAACCATTAGCCATACAACCAGCGCAATCACAACTCAAGTCTAAATCCCCAAAAGCTTCAACAATACTGAAAGCCATAGAGAGATACCAACCACAATTCACAACTTGATAGAAGAGACTCGGGGAGAAATACATATCATCATTAGTATAGAGAAAATGGAAATCATAATATGAATTAACCTCTATAAACAAGTTTGTTAAGGGAAATGCATAACTTAATACCATAATTAATCGCCAATATAGCAACAAAGTTATTGCCTTCCTAAACAGGACCCGCAAAATCCATAATCAGGGAGCCATGTAAATCTATGATAGCACCACCAAAACCACCAGAACAGTCTTTACTAGTACCATCCACATTTAACTTGAAGAAATTATTTTTTTTTTGGGGGGGGGTGGGGAGGGGGAGGGGGTTTGTTCCAATAGATAATATTAGTCTTAAAAGTAGTAGGATCCCCTTCCAAGTTAAAGGACTAAAGCATGAGCAACAAAGTAATAATTTTTAAAATTCTTCACAGAGATAAGTTTAACATCCACAAGAGTTAACCTTTTGAATAACCTTATTATGATTCATCCGAACGTCATTAAAGAGTAAATTATTTCTCTCCGACCATATGAACCATAAAATGAGAGAGGGAATAACATTACAGATATGCCCTTTAGAATTTAAGAACCAAGCGTTAAGCATAGATTTAAGAGATAAATGAGCACTAAAATAATTTAACTTGAACGAATCATCAAAATAAACCCAAGTTTTAACAGCAACAGGGCTAGAGATAAAAACATGATGCATATTCTCCAAATGGTAACAACATTGACACTTGGAAGGCAACAAAAATCCTTTTTTAGAAAGATTGTCATCCGTAGGAATAAATTTATATAAACTTCTCCACACAAAGATGACCACAATAGTAGGAATGCTTTTATGCCAGATCAAAGAAAAAATAGTATCAAAATTTCTCTTAGACCTAAAAACATGCCAAGCACGTTTTAAGTGAAAAGTACCTTCTTTGGAGAAATCACATAAGCATGTTTAATATTTTATGAATAATGCAATCAGGAATAATAGTGGAATATTTTTCATAATCCCAACAATTGTCTTTAATAAAAGACTTAACCTTAACAGATGCAATAGAGGAAGAGCTCAATATATAATCAATAGACTGGTTACCTAACCACCGATCTTGCCAAAAGAAAGTATTACCTTCACCAAGCCCCTAAGAAATGAAGGGCTCAACATCCCATTTAACCTTGTAAAGCCTTTGCCACATTCTAGAGTCACCTTGCTTAAAAAAATAATTAGTAGGCTGTTTTCCAAGATAATATTTAGAAAACATAAAATTAGCCCATAGGCTAACGTTAACATGAAAATAATACCAAAGTTTAAAAGAAAAAGCCATAAATAAATCAAACATATTCCTATAGACTAAACCAACTTCCACTATAACACCACAACATTTATCTCAAGCAGCCCAAGTAATTTTGGAGTTAGTAGAAGTACCCTTCTAAAAAAATTTATTAATAAGCTTATGAATTCTACTACAAACTGCTTGCATAGGGAGAATAGTTTGAAAACTATAAACAGATAAAGAACAAAGAACACTTTTGATAAAGGTAACTCTACCACCAAAGCTAAGAAAATTAGAGTCCCAAGACAGAAGCTTGTTATGAATATAAGTAATAAGATCATCAAAAATAAAAGTTTTCCTTCTGTCTTTGAAAAAGAACACACCAAGGCACTTAATGGGTAATTGAGCATGCATAAAGCTAGTTAAGTCTTTAATGGCCAAAATACGAGCATTAGAAATCCTCTTATAATCAACAAAATAACTTTATTTTTGCTAAAAGATAAACCACTAACCATTTCAAATTGATTAAAAAGATCCAAAAGTTTATGAATTCTATTAATAGAAGCATTGATAAAAACAATAAAATCATCCACAAAATATAAGTGAGATAAGGGAAAACCACCCAAAGTTCTAAAATACAGACTATGATGATTTTCAAAAAGATTGGCAATATCCCTAGATAAGAAATCAACAACAATAATAAAAAGAACAGGAGAAATATAGTCACCTTCCCTTAACTGATGAGACGATTTGGAAAAATCTTTACTAGAACCATTGAAAATAATAGAGAAATAAACATCTTTAATACAATTCTTAATAAGCTTAATAAAAATAGAATTGTAGCCAAAAAAATCCAAAATAAGATAAATAAACTTCCAATCAATATTACCATAAGCCTTGGCAATATCAAGCTCAAGAATTAGATTGCCCCCTCTCACTTTAAAATCCAAATCATGACAGAATTCTTGAACCAACAAGATATTATCCATAATACTCCTACCTTTAACAAAACTCATCTAAAAAGGAGAGATAATTTTAGCGAGCAGAGAGGTAAGACGATTCGTGAGAATTTTAGAAATCAATTTATTAAAAAAAGAACAAACACTAATAGGTCTAAAATCAAATCATTCCAAGTGTTGTGTTGTTAGAGTTATTCTTGGGAATAAGAATAATAGAAGTAGAAGTAACAAACTTAAGAATGGAATTACCTGCAAAGAAATTCAAAACAATATCAAATATCATTGTTAATAATATACCATGCTTTTTGAAAAAATTGAGTAGTAAAACCATCCGGCCCAGCCACAGAATTACAATTCATAACAAAAAGAGTATCTTTAACTTCCTTAAAAAAAGGAGACATGCAGAGGTTCATATTCTCCTCTTGGGAAATAAGGTTAGGAATAAAAGAGTGATCAATAATCTGAGCAGGGATAAATTTCTTTTTAAGACGAGTTAAAAAATGTTGAACAGCTAAATTAGCAATCTCCCCATTGTTCTCAGTAACAGAACCATCCTCAAGTTAAATTTTATTGATATAATTTTTAGACCTTTTCCTTTTAACCATCGCATGAAATTACTTAGTATTGTTATCACCTTCCGCCAAGTGCTTAGTAGCACCTTTTTGCTTCCAAAAAATCTCTTCATGAACTTGTAATTAAAAAAAATCCTCTTTAGCAATTTTTAAAAGAGAAAAGTTAGAATCAGTAGGATTAATTTGACAAGAAAGCTCAAAATTACCAACAAGTTATTCAACTTTCAAAATATTAGAAAAAAGGTTTCTAAAAACATTGTGGTTCCACCAATTCCAAACCTGCTTAAGCCTTTTCAGCTTAAACCAAAGTCTTCTCAGACCAAACACTAAATTATCTGGATGTAAAGGAGCTAACCAATTATTATGAACAACATCTAAAAAAGAGTCATGAAGTATCCACATGTTTTGAAATCTAAAAGAGAAGAACCATTAAAATGTCTAAAATTAAGACTAACAAGCAAAGGGGAGTGATCAGACAAGGTTCCACTAAGATGCTGCATATTAATGGAATTAAATGCATTAAGCCAAGAGTCATTAAAAAGCACCAGGTCCAAACTTTACCACAAATGACCCCTATTCCAAGTGAAATTATTACTAGAAAAGCTAACATCAATTAAATTACAAGCCAAAATCATATTATTAAAATCTTCCATAGAACAAATAGAAGAAGAAGAACCTCCTATCCTTTCAGGAAGGGTTAATAATAGCATTGAAATCTCAACCAACAAGCCAAGACAAATTAAAAATAATATGAAAATTAATGATTTATTCCCAAAGCAATTTCCTAATGTAACGAGAAGAAGCAACATACACAAAGAAAGCACAATAATGAGAATTTAAAAATTCAACATGATAATGCAAAACTTGAGTAAAATCTCCAATAACATCAATTTTAACCAGGTCTTTCCAAAAATCCCAAATCTTATTAGCCACATTAGAAACAACATAATTAAAACCCAATAAATGAGAGTTACTAACAAACCTAGAACCAAAAATAAGGGGTTCAAGAAGCATAAGAATAGAAACATTATAAACATGACAGAGATTCTTAACACAAATTCTAGAAGAGGGACAACCAATCCCCTCACATTACAAATAATAAACTTAAACATAAAAACAAAATTAATGGGTAGTATGTGAGCGATTGGTTCTAGGAGATTGTTGTTGACCTCATTATTCGAGGTCAATTTCCCCG
>NW_021319365.1:12473-32679 GCF_001605985.2 Dendrobium catenatum | reverse complement strand
CAGTTCATGCAAATAAAGAGAAAAACAGGAAAAATAGGGATTAGAAAGTTCATTTAATGAATAATAATGAAATAATTGAATTTTATTAAAAGTAAAGACGTACCTTTCTTCGGGCTTGGATATAGGCTTGATTGAATGTCCTCCTAGAACCTGTTCTCTTTTGAAAGCATACTATTTATTTTTACAACATTCTCCTTGAGGCACAGGAAAGGAGAAATAGAAGAGGGAAAGAGAGGGAGGGAGAGAAAGAGAGAGAGAGAGAGCTTTTGATTTTCTTTAATATTTCCAATTTCTAAAAAGTTTCCAACTAACTCTATAACATAAACTACTATTTATCTCTCTTTTCAAAATTCACACAAGTTCCACTTTTAGACACAAATACAAATCATTTTTCTTACTAAATTAAACACTTTAATTTTCACAATCTTCGCACAAGACCTTTCTAATAAAAACTTTTAACTCTAAATCCTACAATCTCTATTTCTCATCGTTCACAAACATCACCTGAGTTTCACTTTCAGACACACACATGTACACACTTTTCTCATATTTACACAATTCAACTTACAAAAATATATATTTCACCATTCAAAGATCAATACACTACGCTTTTCAATGTATACTTGATATACTTTCCAATACATGCACCTTTCCATTTTTTGACATACTTCATGTTCAAACATACAAAATTTCATAATTCCATTTTCCAATATACAAATAATTTCTACATTTACGCATCATTTTCCAACATAAATCCAAATTATACTCCACAAAACTTCCCAAAGTATATATACACCTTTGTTTTTTCAAAATCACAAACATCACTTCCGGAATTACCTATTTTATTCTTATACATTCTTGTTGAAAGCAGTAATAAAGTATTTGGAAAAAGAAACTTATATTTTAACAGAATCACATGTTCATGATGTTACAATTTCTAATGAAATTTTCTCATAATATTATATAACCAATGAAATATATTTAAATAGCTTTAAAAAAAAAAAAAACTTCATGTATTAGAGTTAAAACAAAAGCATTCCACTTATACAGAACTTACAGGGATAATCAAAGGAAAGAATTGTTGTGAAAGTATACAAATCATTTACATATTACGTAACCAATTTCTAAGGCTGAGAAGATTACCTTCGTCCACAAAGGGCAGAGGAGTCAAAGGGATTAGGGCAGATGATGAGTAGAACAATCGATTCTTGCGAATGAGGCTGGGTTAGGCTTCGGCTTTAGGCTGGGCTTCCTGCGAACAAGAGGTGACGGGAGAAAGATTGCCAGAGATCGTCGTGAGAGAGGGAGATGATTGGACTGATAGGTTTCGCGAACTGGAGGAGATAGGGTGGTTTGTGCGACTTGGAGTAGGAGAAGAGGCGGGCTGTTTCGCGAATCACAGGGAGATGGGATCGTGGGATTGCAAAGAGGAGCGAATAGGTTGAGGGCTTCCTTCGTATCCAGAAAAATGCAAGGTGTTGGGCGATTTTTTTTGAATTAGAAGGGAGAGGGAGTGGTTCTATGCGAATCTAAGGGAAGACAGAGAGAGAGAGAGATCATTTGGGGTCTTTAGGGCTGAAAATTAGACAGAGGGTGCTGCTGTAAGGAAATCGGTAGACTTCCCAAAGGTGAAATCGATGAGAGAGAAGGAGATAACGGGCTGAGGCTATGCGAACTGTAGGGAGTTCGGGGTGTGCGAACTGCAGAGAGGAAGGGAGTTCGTGTGACTTGGAAGGAGACCAGCGACGGCTTGGGGCTTCTCACGCGACCTAAGGAGGAGGCCGACTGGGATTGTGTGAACTGCTCTCTGGATATTGGACTGAGGCTTGTGCGAATGAAAGAGAGTGAAAGGGAGTTCATTCGCCAATGAGGGCATGAGGGGTGAGTTCCGAACTAGGTGTTCGGTTCTCTGTACGTGAACGAGGAGTTAAGTGTAGAGAAGAAGAGCGAGTGAACTGTAGGGGCAGTTCGTGAATGATCATACCGGCCTGGGTGGAAATCGGGTGGTTTGCAAAATGAGAGAGAGAGGGAGTTCGTTCTCTCTGTGAATAGAAAAGCAGTTTTACTGAAATATGAGGGAGTGGGGCTGATTTCGGTTTTGTGAATAGTAGGGAGAAGTTTTATTTTTGACAAATTAGAGATTACAGAGAGATCAATCTGTACAAATCGAAAGGGAGATCGTGGGTTTAGTTCAAGCTTCAAATGGCTAAATCTAACCATACATTCTATTTTGATTCAAATTGTGGTGAGGATCAATTCATGATTTAAAGAAGAAATCGAGAGTTGATTTGAGTTTAGTTAGGAGTTTAATAAAATTCGGATTGAATTGATTTTGATTCAAATTGATCGATAGGTTCGAGTCGATGCTACGTCATTAGGTATCCACCTAAGGGAAATCCTACGGGTGACGTCTATTCTAGGCTACGAAGACCTAGTTGCTAGAATTGAGTCTGGGGAAATTGACCTCGAATAATGAGGTCAACAAGCATGTTTGACCAAACTAGACTTAAAAAAAAACCTCTAAAAATTAAATTCGTGTTCTTAGATAAAACCTAGGTACCCAAACCCATGAGGACTATTCATTAGGATGATAAGGGTTTGCCAAAAAAAGATTCTGCCATGGGCCAACTTTGGCAAGCCACAAGCCTTGACCCAAGTGTCTCAAAGGGGTTTTCTTGAGCCAACTTCTAAACCTTGTAAAATTAAATTGTATAAACAATTATACAAGGTTTACTTGGACCCTTTACACCAAACCTAACTAGCCTAGCCTATGGGTTAACTTTGGTCAACATTTTGGTTGACCAAAACCATTAAATGTCTAATACTTTTGGTCTATTAATACCTTGCCCAAGTTAAACTCCATAAAGTATTAAAATGTATTCTAGAATGTTTATTATACTTGCCCTAGTTAGTTCAATTCATATGGATGATTGATGTGAAAAGATTCTTCAAAATAACCCATGTGTAATTGTTGGTTCAATTATAATTTCCTAAAACAAACCACATTGGCTCAAACTCCCCAGAATATTTCCATATCACCTATTAGACTCTAACTGATATGACAATTGGGCATATGAGTAGGTGGAACATTATTGAAATTATCCATTAATTTTATCTATCTTATAAATACCCTTTTATTTTTTATAGTAAGGGTTCGATCTTTTGGTTGAATTACCATACTAATGTTCCTCAAAGTCTCACAAAACTTTTCCAAGCTAAATAATCTGCTAGCTGCTGAGTTCCATGGGTAATCAAGGGTATATTCCTTCAAATATTCCAAATTTCCAATCTAGATCCCCTCTGCTCTTGAGATCTTTATATAAGATTAAGAGAAGTTCCCAAGGAGTCGAAAGATTAAAAAATAAAGCAATTTTATCTAGAAGTCAAACAAAAATTCCAAACCATAAATTTAGATTAAAAATTTAAATAACTTTACCATCCTATGTCATGGTGCCCAAAAACTTTATAGAACATGGTATTAAATTGTTTAAACTCCCCATATAATTTTTTTTTAGTTTGCTTTAGTAAATAAAATTTTTGAAAACTTCTTACATATACTTGATTTTTGAACTAAAATTAATATATTTATTTCTCATAGTCTCGTCACGAGTGTATTAGATTGGATGGCCCAGATTAAAGTAGCGAGATAGATTGTGCATTTGTCTAGCTGAATTGGAGCATTCCATTCTAAATTAAAGAAATTAAATGTTGCAGTTTGGAAACTAATATGGTTAAGTGATTTTATCGCTGCCACTTATTGGTGGCTAATAGTGTGCCTACACTCATCCTTCTATAAGGATGACTTGGTGTAGTTATGTGGTACCTACAGAATGAATTAAATTATTAATTTAATTAATTAAATCAAGAGAAACTTAATTAAATCACCATAAATCATAACAAAATGAACAAATACATGCAATAGCTTAATGGAACTAGCATGTGCATGGCTTCAACTTAAAAATAGGATCAAGTTCAAATTGATGAGTGGATAAGGAGTAATTTGCCATTGTTTATCCACAAATTTTTATTAAATGTTCCTTATATTCTCATCCAGTAAATCTAAATTATGGATAGGCCATATTAGGGTATATCCTAGACTTACCCTTATTTTGTTAGGCTTATTTTATGATTAAATTTGTATAAATCAAATTATCAAGGATATGAGTCATTTCTTGACTTAGATTATTGTAAATTTATAAATCATAGTTCATATAGCTCTGGTTCTTAATTTATGTGGTTTACTAGCTTGCGGTATAAGGTTTAGTTTGTGACTAATTTAAACCCTATCCATGATTTAGATATCTTGAATAAAATTTCTAAAATATAGATTCATTTACTTTAGAGATTAATTTCGAAACTTAGGAAGTTTTTTTTTTTTTACTTAAAACTTATTGGGTTTGATCTTAAGATCTTAGTTAACAAACAGTTTAAATTTTAAAATGTTTGGAGTTCATTTGTTGTGTTTATTAGTGAACCCTAATTTCTCATCTCACGCTTATTTTCAAGGTTAATTGGAGTTTTATTGTGATTGGTATGAGCTATGATTATAATCATTGGGAATCTGAATATAACCCCATTTATTACTCTTCTTGGCACAAGGGGGTTATTTCTGGTGGAGTGTGTTTTAAATTTGGGATGTGGTTGAGTCTTTGGGATGGTTTTGTTGGTTATTATGTAGTTATTTTATGAAAAAGCTAATATTTTTGAGGAAGTTAATGCTTCCTCTTTGAAAAAGAAGGGTAAGAATAAAAAAATTAATCCGAGTAACACCCCTAGGGTCACTAGAGATTCTAATCAAACTCTTAATGGTTAAAGCTCTAGTGAGGAATTTTAGGGGGTGTGTGGTTCTCTTTCTAAGGATAGAGTTAAGAATCTCTATAGGATTCATGACATTCACCTTCTTATTTTGATTGAACTCTTGATTGTTGCTAGTAAGTTTGATTTTGTTTGCACTAAATTAGGTTTTGATTTTTTTCTTTGGTAATTGTACTCATAAAGTTTAGATTTTTTGGAAATGCATTATTACTTTAGATGTGATTATGGATTTTCCTCAACTGATTTATACTAATATTATTTTCAATTAAATCTCTTCCAATGCTTCTTTTATTTATGCTGCATGTACTAGATCCTTGAGAAAGGTGCTTTGGGAGCAACTTATTGATTTCTCCTCATCTATTAATGCGCCTTGGTTTATTGGTGGGGATTTCAAATAGATTACAAATGTAGCTGAAAGAGTTAAAGGTAGACCTCCTAATTTTTATACTATAAAGGATTTTAATGATATGATCATGATAGTAATCTACATGATATTAGTTTCTCTGGAAATCGTTACACTTGGAACAAAGGTACTATGTGGCAAATATTAGATTGCATCCTCTTTAACAACTACTCAATTTCCTCTTTTATGCATACTCACATTCAACATTTAACTCATACTTTATCTGATCACTCCCCTCTTTTGTTAAGCATTAGTAGGGCTACTAGCAATATTTTTCAACCTTTTAGATTTCAAAACATGTGGCTTTTTTATGATAATTTGTTCCAAACTATACAAAGTATTTGGGATGCTCCTCTTTTCCCTTCTAATAATGTTTATGGCATGATCAGACTTTGGTTTAAACTTAAAAGGCATAAGAAAAACTTTGTTGTTGGAATAAATGCATCTTTAAGAACATATTTTCTAGTATCTTACAAGCTAAACAAGATGTGGATAATGTTTATATGGATAATATGCAAAATTTGTTTGTTAATAATTTGTGGTTCTTGAATGAAGCCAAGAGGACTTTATTCAATTTCCATGAAAAAGAGGAGGCTTTTTAGAGATAAAAGGCCTCCTCTAAATTCCATGTGGAAGGTGACCATAATACTACTTATTATCATAACATTGCTAATCATAATAAAGCTAGTAGGCAGATTCATAAAATCACTTCTTTTGATGGTAATGTTAATGAATATCCTGATTTAATTTCTGCTTTGAGTATTGATTATTTTACTAAAGCTTTTAATTCTAATTTCATTCAAGATCTAAATAGTGATTTTTAATTCATACCTTTGAGTATTGTTGAGGAAGATAATTTGATGCTGACTAACATTCCTTCTGAAGAGGAAATTTGGTGTACTTTAAAATATATGAATATTGATTCTATTCCTAGTCCTGATGGTTATAACAACAAGTTATTTAAGAAGACCTGGGACATCATTAAGAAGGGTCTTGTCAATGCTATGGTGGATTTTTTTAGGGATAATTTTATTTCTAAATTTTTAACTATGAATTCCATAGCCTTAATTCCTAAGTCAAATAACATCAACTTTTGGAATGATTTTTTCCCCATTAGTACATGTACATTTTTCAGTATCGGGTTTTGTTATTTCTCTATCATTATTAATGGTAAGTCCCTTGGCTTTTTCAAATTCCCTCATGGTTTAAGACAAGGAGATCCGTTATCCATTACCTCTTTATTATTGTCGTCGAATCTTTATCTCATGGTATTAACAAACTTTTTAGGCTTCACCCTACTTTTTATTATAAATCGGGTGGAGTTTACCCATCACCCATTTGAGCTTTGCGGATGACTTCATTATTTTCTCTAATGTTTCCATTAAAATGTTGAGTATTCTCTTTAAATTTGTTAGGTCCTTTCAGCATGCTAGTGGTTTAATTGTTAACTAGTCTAATTATTATTTTATTCTGGCTAATTCCATTTCCCCTAACCGTATTAATAGCATTGAAAGAAAATTTGGTTTGATTAAGAAACTCCAACCGTTAAAGTCTTTGGGTATGCCTATCTATAAGGGCAAGAAACATTCTCATTTTTTTGATGATATTTTCTCTACTATTCAAAATAAGCTTTCTACATGGGCTTTTAATTTTTTCTCTTATGGTGGTAGACTCGTTCTTATTAAATATGTTATGTGTTATATTCCTACATATTTATTTCATACTTTGAGCCTGAATTTAAGGGTTTATAGTAGGATGGAAATTTATTTGATAAATTTCTTTGGGGTTCTAAAGCTGGTAATCACTCTATTATTTTGGGTTCTTGGAGGAACTGCTCGGGGGCTATGGATGAGAGCAAATTAGGTTTTAAAACTCTCATGTATATGACCAAATCCTTTAATTATAAAATGTTGTATTCTTTTAGAGCTAATAAGTGTTTGAGGGCCAAGTTTATGGTTTTTAAGAATTATGGCGGGAAGCTTCCTGTGACTTATGATTTTAAGAATGGTGATTCCTTCAACTCGAAAAGATTATGTAAAATTAAGTGGAAAGTGGAAGAATTTATTTAATATCGTGGAGTTGGGAACATTTTCTTTTAGCAAGATAAATTGTTGGGTAATTTTTCTATTGTTAATCTTTTATTTACTCACTCTACTTCTACTTGCAAAGTTAAAGATTTTATCTGTAATGGGGATTAAAATATTTATTTTCCTTTCCATCAGGTGCCTGGTTGCATTATTAAATTAATTCTCAAGATTTAGATCCACTTGGAGGATGAGGACTGCATTTTTTTTTATCTATTCCAATAATGGTAAATTTGATACTAAACTTGTTTGGAATTCTATTAGGCATAGCTTTCCCAAAAATTCTATTTACTTATCTTTCTGTCTTGCTAGTATACCTCGCTCTTACTCCTTACTTTTATGGAGGATCATGCAAAATTACTTGCTTGTGGATTCTATTCTTTGAAAGAAAGGTTTCTATATTACCTCCAAATGTCAACGCAGCTTTCATATTGAGAATATGAATAATTTGTTCTTTCAAGGACCTATTTCTTTGAAAGTTTTGCTTTATTTTTAAAATATGTTTAATATTCTTACTACTACTCGCTTTAACACTCTTGGTGAGCTTCTTCAAGAGTGGTTTGTTCCAACTAAAAGAAATATTAGGAATATCCTCCTTGTCCTTATTTGTTGGTTTTTATGGAGGGGTAGGAATGATTCGAAACATGAAAATATTAAAATGGATGCTTCTACTGTCATCTCTAAAGTAAAGAGTAAAATTTTTTAGATTTATGTCGCTAAGATTTTAAAGGTTGATCATTTTAAAGGCTCTCTTCATGTGGCTTCTGAGTTTGGCTTGGGTTTTTACTCATAATATTTTTAATGGTATTAACAAGATTATTTACTAGAGAAAGCCTTTGCAGGGTTTTTTTAAACACAATATTGATGGTGCTAGAAAACTTAAATGCTAGTTATGGTGGTACCATCAGGGATTCTAACAGTTTTATTATTATGGCTTTTGTGGGTACGTCCAATGCTATTAGTGACATTCAAGAAAAAATCGAGAGTATCCTTTTTGGGATTCAACTTTGCATTTCTCTCTCTCTCTCTCTCTCTTTTTTTTGGAATCACTAGAATATGGAATGAAGTTTATGCTATTGATTCATTATGTCCAGGACATCACCTTATCCAATCCTGTTAATTACTATTGTTGAAACTCATTCACTACGAATTAGGTTGTTAAGCCTAATTTAATGTCCCAAGGCTAACCAAGAGGGGGGTGAATTGGTATTTTTAAAAATTAATCCCTCTTTTGAGTATTTTAAACCAAAATTAAACTTTAATGATTTTTGTAGAAATAATTTTTCAACCACAATTTTAAAACAGTAAATAACAAAAATAAAATAAAAATAGCATAAAAATAATGACACCAGATTTATAGTGGTTCGGTCAAACCTGACCTACATCCACTCCCTAGAGGCACCCTCCGAGTATTACACTAATAACAATAGACTCTCTCCTTTTGCACCCACAGGAAGGCGGAGAAGCCTTTACAACAAACTCTTTCCGCCACTATCCGATGCGGCATAGAATCGTCATCCTTTTACACTATCCCCAGTGGTTGCAGAGAAGCGTCTATCCTTTCACACTCTCCTAGTGTGGATAGAGAACCCTTTATCCTTTCACACTCTCTTAGTGTGGGCAGAGAACCCTTTATCCTTTCACACTCTCCTAGTGTGGGAAGAGAACCCTTCGGTTGTTCACACTCTCCAAGTGTGGGCAGAGAACCCTTTGGCTGTTTACACTCTCCAAGTGTCGGCAGAGAACTGGATCTCCATGACAGATCTCCTTACAAGAAATCTAGAAGGAAGAAAGAAAAGAGTGAAGAAATCCCAAATCACAAGTAGAGATTCTTACCTTTGAACACCAAGCAAAGCCTTCATGCTCCAGTGATAGGAATCCTCCTTTAAATGCACTCTCACACTCTCTACTTGACTCTTCTTTCAATAGGCACGAAGATCAATGAGCAAAAAGATTGGGTGGCAGTAAAAATTGGACCTTATATAGGAGAGACAAGAAAAACCATCCAAAAACTACAAATATTCAAGTCAACACGAAATGGATCATCCCGTATGATCGTGGATTGTCCTGAACGATATTACTTAAAGTGTCAAAAATGATCCTAATGAATACTGGTACGAACTATTTTCATACACGGTCATCGTCTCGTACGAACTAGGTTCGTTTGGATGAACAGTTATCTCATAGGTCGGTTCTCAGATAACTACAGGATGTAACCAACTTTCTTAAGTTGGTTTCGATCATCCTGGGACGAACAGGATTTCGTCTGGATGAAATTTCACATAGCCTAGCTCATCCAGGGATGATTATAATTTCATCTAGATGAAACTTTTACAGGGCCTAGATCGTCCGGAGACGATTATAATTTCGTCTGGACGAAAATTTTATACAGCCTAGATCGTCCGGGGATGATTATAATTTTGTCTAAATGATCAGGACTTGGAAAAAATTTTCTCCAAAAACTGTTCGTTCCATTGCTCTTACACGGAGATAACTGACCTGATCGTTTCGTACGAATTAAATTTGTCTATTACGATCAGTACAAAATTTTTAAGATCTCCTAAAGCGTGTGTGTGTTTATTCATTCAGTTGTAATTACTCCCTCTCAAACTTAATTCATACAAAAATTACAAGCTTCAAAATGCAAGATATCTCATGCTGAATTGGAATTGAAGTCTTCAGTAGTTTGGAGTTCAATTTTCCTGAAATATTAGTACACACAAGAGAAAAAACAAATCTTTCAAAAAAGTGTTAGGAGATAACTACAAATAAAACAATAATTTTTTGGAATCATTAAAACTATACAAGTTGCAAGAATGTAAAACATGTAAATAGTAACTCTCTTAACAATCTCCCCCTTTTTGATGATGATAAAACAATTATTGTTTGTAGGATTTTAAATTCTAAGAATCTCCTAAACTCCCCTTGAATTGATAAACCCATGAAAGTAAGGAGGTAATTCATGTTTAATTTTTTTTTTAATTTTAAACAACACAAAAGACAAAACAAAAATAATCAAACACACATACGAAAACATTCGATAAAAATACACTTGACACAAAAGAAAAAACAAAAAGTCAACAAAAAATACAAAAAAAAAACAATCAAACACACATACGAAAACATACGATAAAAATACACTTGACACAACAAACAATTTTTTCCCCTTTTTAACAACATCAAAAAGTGAAGAAGAAAAAAATACTTGAAATATAAGCATTAATATGAAATTCATTTGATAATTTAACCTTGAAAGTGATTGAAATAAGTTATGCAAATAAAATTAAAACATTAGACAAATCATAGAAATTCATACAATTTAAGAAGTGATATAACATAGATAATAAAAAGAATTTATCAAAGATATGCGTCAATTTAGACACTAAGATAGAGAAAATCATTGCACTAAGAATGAATAAAAAATTATATATTTCAAATTTCAATATCAATTATAAATGAACATAAGATCAATTTGAATTAAGAGATTAAAAGACTTTGGAAAGAAATAATTACAATATGTGGCGCTTTGCGCATCTTTCTCACATTTGTGGCACATTTTTGTGCATTATTTTTACTTTGGGATTATTTTGTACCTCTTTTTTATATTGCGAACCTTTGCGTATTTCTTTTGATTTTTTGTACTTTTATACAATTTACAAGAGTAATTTTATTCTTTCCAAAATTAATAATCTAAAATTTCAAATCTGTCTAAGTGCATAAATAATGATTATTAAGTGAGATATAAAATAAGAAATCATCGCAATTGCAATAATAATATTAACAATAAGGTAGTCTAAATGAGAGACATGAAATTGAAAATTATATTAATATCAAGTTATAATCAAAACTTAAACTTAGAATAATTAGATTTTCTAATGAATTTAATTTTAAGTTACAATTCAAGTTATAGCACAATTAAGATTAAAAAATCTGATGATTTTCCTAAAGACTAATAAACATTTCAAAAATAGGTTCAAATTAAAACACAATAACTAATATTGATATCACTTTGAAGATATTACAAAGATACATCAGGATATCAATACAAAATAAAACAACTAAAATAAAAGAAAAAATACATCGAACTACTAAAAATAACAATAACTAACACATAAAGTAAAAACAATAACAACACAAACATATAACATCAAGTGCATCTATCACTCAGATGGTCCCTGATCTGAAGGAGGAGGAGGAGGAGCACCACCAAAGAGGTTAATGTATGTACTCATCATAAGTACATTAGTACTAATATCATTCGTTTCTTCCCTCATATAACCCATGTAATGTTGATATTGAGCTGCCTGCTGCTGTAAATGAGTCTCAATTTGATCAAAGCATTGATCAAAATGAGTCTCTAACTGATCAAATCTTTGACTCAAATCCTGATAATTTGTTAATTAGCGGGAGCAGGTGCACCTTCTGGCTCTTCCTTTGTATCACTTATGACATGTGCTTTACCTGATTCCTCCTCGAAGATTGGTCTAAATGATTCATCGTTGTAGTAGAGCAGTTCTTCATATTCTTGATCAGGATGAAACAAGTTGTATTTCTTCTCCATAACATAGTTAACTGAGTGTCTTAAGCAAATATTCCTTTTCTTTTCTATTATGCATGGTAAATTCTAGAAAGCCCATAAAGCTAGTCAAGAATAAGTTGGGCTTCATCTATAAGTTTATTGCTCATGATTAAGAAGGTCACCATGGAAAGAAGGGGGATAATATTGACTCTATTACCAGCTTTTGGAAAGATTGATGTTTAAAGAACGTGTTGGATGATACGTGCATTCCAGACAAGACCGGATACCTTAGCCACATGCTCATCTAAAATATTTCCTCTAATCTCCCTATTGATTTCATACCATTTATATTGATCATTGGTGATTAAGGTTTGGGCTCTACCTCCCTCAGTCCTTAAATTTAGAAATTCTCCTAAGTCATGCTTGGTGATTTCAACTTTTTGTTTGAAGACATAGGAGCGAATTATAGAGTGGTCAGAATTGAAGGACATGTTGGCAAGAAAGTAATGGAATGGTTCTTTATTGTAGGTGTGGATGAGCGTAAGGATAAAATGAAATTGTGTTGAAGCAAATAAATGCATCACCTGAAAGGTAATTTCATCTGGGTTTAGAATTCTGGAGGGGGTGATCTTGGTTACAGCAAACCTAGGAAAGAATCCTCAATAGATTTGGAAAGAAAGTTCTCAGATGAATTTCTATGAGGTCTCTTCGCTAGAACCTTTTAGCGCTTGCTAGAACTTGCAATTTATAAAAGATCTAGAATACAAAAGGGATTGAAAGTGATGTTAAGAGTGTGACTATTGATCTAAAAAACTCGCCTATTTATTGAAAATGACATGTTCGTACCAGACGAAAAAATTTTGTCCCGTACGATATTTTCGTTCATCCCATACGAAACTATTTCGTACAGATGATCCAATATGACCAGAATGAAATGGCTTTTTGTAATCAATGTGACTTACAAAGCATCCTTTCATACAGACTTTTGACCAGTCTGATTGTACAGACGAAAACATATTCGTCTCGGGATGATTAGAACTTATATCGTTTTAATGGCAGTTAAAATTGTCCCCTACAACGAACTGACATGTGTTCGTCCAGACGAACCAAATGTTCGTACTTACGAAGTTCGGATTAAAAACTACCTTACCCATTCAACCGCTTCATTCATTCGTCCCGCCGATTGAAAAACAAATTGTCCTATACGATCATAATGATCATCCAGATGAAGTGACCATTAAACAATGAAAACTACATGCAAACGGTTTAAAATCTGACACTTTGACACATTACACAAATAATCCCATGCGAAAATATTTCATCCAGGATGATGATGACTTAAAAAATTTAATTTTGCACTCAATCAAAAACAAAAATTCAAAAACAAAACAAAACAAAATAAATACCAAAAATAATGATGAAACACAGACTCTAAAAGGAAAAATCACACAAACAAAATCATAAACACATAAAAAAAACATTTAATTAATAAACCAACATCAATGTTGCAAGAATATTTTTATTTAAGCATTTAAATCAATCACACCAAGCCTTGTTCTTAATGCACTGAAAGTACAAAAGGCAAAAGGTTTTGTAAAAATGTCTGCAAGTTGATTATCAGTTGTAACATGAATGAGTTCAATTTCTCCCTTAGATACATAATCTCTTATGAAATGATGCCTTATGTCTATGTGTTTGGTTTCTTTATTATTGTATAGGATTTTTAGAAATGCAAATAGCACTAATATTATCACAATAAATTGGAATAGTGCCTTTAGCCAATCCTAAATCAATCAACTGTTGTTTCAACCAAAGTACTTGTGCCACACAACTTCCTAATGCAATGTATTCAGCTTCAGTAGTTGATAGGGCTACTGAATTTTATTTTCTACTGGACCATGAAACTAATGAATTTCTAATGAACTGACATGTTCCATAAGTACTTTTTCTATCCACCCTACAACCTGCAAAGTCAGAATCTGAATAACCAATAATTTCAAATGATATGCTAAACTTAGGATACCAAATTCCTAAGTTCTGAGTTCCTAACAGATACTTAAAATCCTTTTAACTGCTGTCAAATGTGATTCTTTTGGATCTGATTGAAATCTAACACACAAGCAAACACTAAACATAATATCGGGTCGGCTAGCAGTCAAGTAAAGTAAAGATCCAATTATCCCTCTAAATTTTTTTTTTATCAACAGATTTTCCCTTAGGGTCCTTATCCAACTGAAGTAAGGAACTCATTGATGTACTAACAGGTTTAGCGTTGCCCATTTCATACTTTTTGAGGATGTCCTTAACATACTTTGATTGACTAAGAAATATACCACCCTCAATTTGCTTAATGCTAAATCCTAGAAAGTAACTCAAATCTCTCATTAGACTCATCTCCAATTCACTACTCATTATTTTAGAAAAATCTTCACAAAGATTTTCATTTGAATATCCAAAAAATGATATCATCCACATAAATTTGAACAATGAGTATATCCTTTTCACATGGCCAATATCCAAAATTCATCAGAAAGTACTTGATCAATATTAGTGGGTTCTATAGTTGAAATAAAGGCTGAATGATTGACTTCTTTGTTTAATCCATGCCTAGTCCTTACACCCTCACTTGGTTCACCTATAATCAATTCCCTTGTGTGATTTTTGAAAAATCTCAAATCTCTAGGCACAGGATTTTCTATTTCAAAATTTTCTTTCATATTTTCTTCTAAATTTATTTTATCAAACTTTTGGGAGTTATCTACAATCTCATCTTCTGCAATATTTGGCTCTTTCAAATTTCCAGATTCATCAAAAATAACATGTGTGCTCTCCTCAATTACTAAAATTCTTTTATTGAATACCGTATAAGATTTTCCAATATTTGAGTATCCAACAAAAATTCCTTCATCTGATTTTGGATTAAATTTTCCTAAGGCAGATTTTTCATTGTTATGAATGAACACCTTGCAACCAAAAGCATGCAAATGAGATAAATTATGTGTTCTTCATTTTAGTAACTCATAAAGTATTTTATTTAATTTTGATCTCATATTCACTCTATTCAGAACATAACATACAGTGCTAACTGCCTCAGTAAAAAAATATTTAGAAAGTGAGTATTCTGCCAACATTGCTCGAGTGGCTTCTATTATTGTTCTCTTTTTCCTTTCGACTACCCCATTCTACTGAGGGGTTATAGGTGTAAAAAAGTTGTGATCAATTCCTTTTCCCTTATAAAAATCCTCAAATTTTTCATTTTTAAATTCTCCTCCATGATCACTTTGTATAGTCAAGATTTTACACCCAAGTTTTTTTTGAATCCAAGTCAAAAAATTTCTAAATTCCTTAAATGATTCACTGTTATGAAATAGAAATCTAACCCATGTGAATCTTGAGTAATCATCAACAATCATAAATCTGTATACCTTCCCTACTAGACTTATAGTTCCAACTGGTCCAAAAAGATCTATATGCAAAATCTCCAATGGTTTACTAGTTCTAAGATCCTTATTGGACTGAAAAGAGGACTTCACTTACTTTCCTAGTTGACATGCATCACAAAGGTGGTCCTTAGTAAAGTCTAGTTTAGGTATACCTCTCACTAAGTTCTTTTGGGTAATTATCCTAATGTTTTTCATGCTAGAATGACAAAGTCTCTTATGTCATAGCCATGACTCATCAGATACAATTTTCAAACAAAAAGCAGTAGGAGAATTAATGCAATTTAAATCTAACATATATAAATTATTTACCCTTTTTGTATTCAAAACATCTTTATCATTTCGGCTTAATATGCAGCAAGTAGAAAAAAATTTAAACAATAACCCTTATCACATTGTTGGCTTATACTTAACAAATTATGTTTTAAGCCTTCTACCAATAACACATTGTCTTTAGTAGAGACAATGTTAGTAGTGGATTTCTAGAGAGAGAGAGTCCGGATTTCTAGAGAGAGAAACTATCTTTCAATTTGAATTTGTCTCTCCAGCGATTTTTTTCTCCGGCTGGTGGCGTCGTGGCCGGCAGCTTCTTGGCGTCTTAGGCCGACGTCATGGTAGTTCCGCGTCCTTCCAGTCCTCCCAGAGGTAGAGGGAGAAGTGGTGTGGTGATCAGAGAAGGATCACGATCTGTGATCCGTCCAATGGTGATAGAAGGGAAAGGTAAGAAGATCTTGATTGAAGATTTTGCTGATCAGTTAGCTGCGGAAACTATTGGAAATGATATGAATTGTGCTCTTAACAATCTTGAATCATTGGAGATAAAGAATACCGTCTTGAATGTTAATTCTTTTTCTGGGATAAATCAGTCTCGTCATGTTCATGACAATGGTAATCTCAACCTTATGATTGAAGGAAATTCTGGATCATCTAACATTTCGGATAAGGATCTTTTGAGCGAATCCTTAAAGGGCAAAGTACAAAATGATGTTGGAGAGGTAATTGGAGCCTGGTCAAAGCCAAAACCTATCAAGATTGATTTTAAAAATGAACAAGTTGAAATTTCGGAGGATGGTATTGCGGTGAAACTCAATCCAGTGGTTGAAGCCAAGAATTCAGAAGTGCTGAAGAATTCGATCGTTATTAAAGTGTTAGGAGGTAATGTCCCCTACTCAGTATGCATTTTTGATCTGATAAAACAATGGAACAAGTTTGGCAGATTTCACATGACCTCAATAGGTATGAATTGGATACTCTGCTCCTTCAAGACTAATGAGGCAGTTGATGAAGTTTTAAATGGTTTACCCTGGTATGTAAATGGGTACAAAGTTGGTATGGATAGATGGTCTCCGACATTTGATCCATATTCATTTAAAGAAATCTCAGCTCCGGTATGGATCAGACTACCGTGCCTGCCTCTGTATTGTTGGGATGAAGACAGTCTTGCGAGAATTACTTCTCGGATTGGCACACCGCTATACTTAGATGGAAATGCTTTCCGTTGGGGAAAGAGAGAGTTTGCTCACATTTGTGTCAAGATTAATTTGGAAAAAAGCTCCCAATTGGTGTCTGGATTGATGGTCTTGCTGGAAGATTCTTCCAAAGAGTCGAATATGAGAAGTTGAATTTATTATTCTATCACTGTGGTAGAGCGGGAGATGAATTAAATGCATGTCCTGAGAAGGTTGTGCCGGGTATTAAGAATCAAGCTATCAGTAACTCTGAAGAAAGCACTGATGAAGAAAGAAAAACAAAAGGAGGAATTAAAAATGCAGTAATTAATGAGGAGTATGGTCCCTAGATTCATGTCGAGTTTAAAAACAGACGGGTTTATAAAAATCTGGATGGAAACAGAATTAACAATGCTATCAAGAATAAAGGGAAGGATAATCTGGGGAAGAACATTCTGATAGAAGGTTTGCAAGTGCAGAAAATATAGATGAAAGAAATCTCTGCTAGAGAAGCCAATGCAGATAAAGAAATCAATGCAAACAAAGAAGCCGAATCAGGAAACTATAAAGAAGGAATAAGTTTGAATAATGCTTTTGAGGTTCTTAATGAAGAGAATGAAATTGAAGGTCAAGTCTTACAGGATGATGTTACAAATTTGCTGATTAAGAGGAAGGAAGGATAGAAAGATAATGCGGTGAATGATTGTAAATCCAACTTGGCAAGTTCTGCTAAAATAAAGTTGGCTAAGGAGCTGAGATCATTGGGCCTGGTTGATCAAGAAATTAAGAAGAAAAAAAGAGAAGGACGTATGGTGTCCACAAATGGGGTATGTTCCCCTTCTGTTACTTAAATGTCTTCCCTTATATTTTGGAACTACAAAGGAGCTAGAAAGAGGGAAGCTGCTCTGTATTTGAAAGAAGTGGTTAAAGATCAAGATGTTTTTTTCATTGGCCTTATGGAAACTAAGATAAGTAATATCAATAGGATGGATGTTGATGTTCTTATCAGTAAAGAAGGGGATTTCTATCATTTCTCTTTGGTTGGACTCTCTGGTGGCATTTTAGTTCTATGGAATTCGAAGATTGGGAACTTTGTGATTACTGAGACTTCTTCTTAGGTGATTGTCGGAGACTTATTTATCCCTAGATTGGGATTTTGGAGAATTGCTACCGTATATGGTAGTAGATGTTGCAAGGAGCGTGAAACTTTATGGAGCTTGCAGGATAAATGTATGGTAAGGTCAATTCCTTCCATCATTGGCGGAGACTTCTATTGTGTGCTTAACAAAGATGAAAAAAGAGGAGGCAAAAGGTTCCTTTTTACCAAAGGACCTAGAGACATGAAGAACTTCATGACTAGCTGTGACTTTCATGATGTGGGTATTATTGGACCAAGATATACTTGGTGTAATAATAAGGAAGGGAATTCCAGGATTTGGGAGCGGCTTGACAAATGTTTATTGAATTCTACAGCCTTGAAATTACTTCGTGCAGCTGCCACTAGGCATCTTGCTAGGGTGGCTTTCAGATCACAGTCTTATTACCTTCAAGGTTAACGATAAGGAACGTGCAAAGTCTAAAATCATAAGGTTTGAAGATACTTGGAGAATGTATCCAGCGGCTAGAGGCATTGTTTATCACTCTTGGATGAGGAATGATCGTGCGGAGGAAGGCTTAGTTCTTCAAAAGAAGATTAACAGAACTTTAAAAGCTCTATTTTTTTGGAGTAGGAGCAAATGCAAAGACTTAAAATATCTTAAGGTAAAGTTGAAGATGGAAATTCTGGAACTTCAAGCTAAAGAAGCTTTGGGTATTGATTGGACATATCAAGACTTGCTTTTACTTAGAAACAAAATTCATGATCTTAATGTAACCTTGAAGAGATTATCTACTTGGTGGAATCAAAGGGCCAAAGCTAGGTGGCTTGAGGAAGGGGATTTTAATTCCAAGCTTTTTCACAATTTTGCAACGGCTAGAAGGAATGGTAATAGAATAAATCAAATTAAAGATGCCCATAACATGATGCAAATTGAAGAAGAAGAAATTGAAAAGGTCCTTATTCATTATTTTGAATCTAAGTGGAAGAAGAGAAGTTGTCAACTTTCAGGTTGGCCGCAGATTTTTGATCTTCAGAAGATTAATAATGAGGATATTCAGGCTCTTAACTCAGCATTTTAGGTGATGGAGCTCAAGAACTCTGTCTTCCAGCAAGGTAACAACCGTTCCCCAGGTATGGACGGTCTCACTTCCTCCTTCTATAAGCATTATTGGGATATTGTTTGGAAAGACTTATGGAATGCTGTCAATAGTTTCTTTACTAATGGGTGTATGAGGAAAGAGTGGAAAGACACTCTTATTGTTTTGATTGCAAAAGTTAAAAATCCTATGCTTCCATCCAATTATCGCCCCAGTAGCTTATGCCAGACTAACTACAAGATTGTTGCTACTATGATAGTTAATAGATTGAAGACGTGTATGTCCAAGCTGATTACTGAGGAGCAAATGGCATTTACTCCTGGGAGATCTATTTCTGAGCATTGTCTCTTGGCTCAGGAGATTGTACATAAGTTTACGATTTCCAAGAATAGAAAGGGAATGATGGCTCTGAAGCTTGATATGGAGCAAGCTTATGATAGCATGGGATGGCCTACTCTTGATAATGTCCTCAAATGGTATGGTTTTCCTACTGGTTATGCTAAACTCATTATGGAGTGTATTACTGATGTTAGATTCTCTATTATTATTAATGGGAGAAATTCTAAATGGATTATGGCTTATAGTGGTTTTCGTCAAGGGTGTCCATTATCCCCTTATCTCTACATATTGTGCTCTCAATTGCTTTCCAATTCCATTCATGAAAGGGGTAGTAATATTGGAATTCAAATTTCTCCAAGGGGTCCTAAAATTACTCATCTTTTATATGCTGATGACGTTATTATTTTTTCACAAGTCTTAAAAGATATTGCTAAGGAGGTGAAGAGTATTGTTGATGACTTTTGTAGTTGGACTGGACAAAGGGTCAATGATAGTAAATCTCAAATCATGTTCGGTAATGTTGTTGGCAACCGGATGAGGAAAAAGATTACTAAAGTTTTGAACTTCAAAAATGTCAAGGAGATGAATTGTCTTGGGATCAAACTATCTCTTAATCGATTAAGGGCTGCAGATTTTCATGATATCTTAACTAATATGATGGACAGGCTTAATACTTGGGGAAAGAAATTTCTTTCTTTAGGTGGTAAGGTTACTCTTATCACTAGCTCTCTTTTGACAATGCCTAACTACTTGATTACTCACTCCATGATCCCTAAGAAGGTGTTGCTCACTATGGAAAAACTTTGTGGAAGTTTTATATGGGATAAGCATGATGGTAGTCATGGTATTCATTACATTGCTTGGGAAGATCTTTGTAAACCAAGAAATATGAGAGGCTTGGGTTTACAATCACCAACTTTGAAGACTGGACCGTTAAGAGCTAATCTTTCTTGGAATTTTTT
>NW_021319365.1:0-11685 GCF_001605985.2 Dendrobium catenatum | reverse complement strand
ATTCAAAAATCTTTGAAGCAGAACAAAGGTACCATGATCTTCAAATTAGTAAGTGATTCTTTATTTGTGAATAATTTCAATAAAGTTGTCTTTGTACATGCTTATAGAGATTGTAATAAGGTAGCCAACTTGTGTGCTACTATGGCTTTAGATGACAATTTTTACTTTGATAGTTTTTCTTTTGATGATATCCCTCCCTTGATGGCTAATTTAATCAAGGAAGAATATCATCCTATTCAAGATTGTAATTAGTTCTTTACTTTTTTGTACTTAATGCATTCTGCATTTCTTCAAAAAAAAAAAAAAAAAAAACAGATTGTCTATGAAATTTTTTTTAAAATTTTCAATCATACCTTATCCAACCACCTTCCTTGTGGTGTTATCTCCAAGTATAACCTTTCCTCCACTCCTGGCTTCTAGCATTATGAATTGAGTAGTATCTCCAGTCATATGCTTTGAACATCCGCTGTCTAGGTACCATATGCTCTCACGAGGTCTTGTGTGAGAGCGACCCTAGAAAATTATCAAACGTTAGACCTGGGAACCCAAACAAGTTTGGGTTCACCTTTTAACAATTTATAATCAGATGCATGTATGAAATGTCTAGGTTTATGCATCTTAGGTCTCCACACCAAGTTAGTTTTCATCTCCAAAGTACAGGTGTGAGCTATATGTCCAAACAATCCACAGTTATTACATTTTACTTTTGGAAATGGTTTCCTAAGTCTTTTAACATTCATCTGTCTATTCAGGAATTGCATAAATTTAGGATATATAATAGGATTTGTAAAATCTTCAAGTTTAGGAGGTATCCTATTATTCTAGAGAGCTTTTATCGTTAATTTGTAAAATAAATTCATATCTTCCAAAATTCGATTTAAATAATTGATTTTATATAATTTGCTCTCATATTCATCGTTAAAGTTCTTAAAATCTTTCTCATGTTCTGCATAGGATGATTTTAAATTCTTATGATTTTTATTCAAGTCATCAAACTCATAAAGTAATTTCATGTGGTTGTTATCAATCAAAGCATAATCTTTCCAAAGGATTTCATTTTCCTTTTTAAGCTCTTCCAATTCTAAACTAAGACTAGCATGCATTTTCTTCATTTTCCTATATGATTTATGTATGTGTTCAGAAATTTCAAAAAGTTTGTTATAAGTTAAGTCACATACCTCTTCTTGATCTGACTAATCAAGAATGTCGGCCATTAAGCAAAGATTAGTGACTTCCTCTTCCTTTTCTATTTCTGACGAGTCCGAAGCTGAGTCCGCCCAAAAAGCTCGTTAGAACTTATTCTTGCCCTTCTTCAGAACTGGTTTCTCCTCTACCTTCTCCTTGCTAGGATTCTCTTTGAGTTTTGGGCAATCCATCTTTATATGTCCAAGTTTCCTGCACTCATAGCAAATAATTTCATTTGAAACCTTGGCATTTCTATTGAATTTACCTCTATTCCACTACTGTTGTCTCTTCTTCTTCCTCTTCAAAAAGCTTCTGAATTGTCTAATCATCAATGCTATGTCGTCATCATCCTCAGGTTGTGAGTGTTCACTCTCAGACTCTTCCACATTCAGTGCTATATTTTTCTCCCTTCGTGGTTCACCTGCATCAACCTTTCTTTGGCTAACTCCTTTCTCGTAAGCAATAAGAGAACCAATAAGATTGTCAAAAGAGTAAAGGTTTAAATAATTAGACTCTGTAATTGTAGTAATTTTAGCATCATATGCAGTAGGTAAGTAACGAAGAATCTTATTAACCATTTCAACATTTATTAACTCCCTTCCCAATATATGTAAAGAGGTGACTATTTGTGTGAATCTTGTGTACATATCAAAAATAGATTCATTTGGTTTCATGCAAAATAGTTCATAATCATGCAACAAGATATTAAGTATAGATTGCTTAACCTCATTAGTCCCCTCATATGTTATACAAAGTCTATCTCACATGTCCTTTCCACTTTTGTAAGTGGAAATCCGCATGTAGTCTTCTGATTTTAAAGCACAAAAAAACTATTCAAGCATTTGGCGTTTAGTTGTGCTAAGTCACATTCTTCTACTATCCAATCTGTAAAAGTTGTTTCAACTCTAACTTTGTCAACTAATCTTGTTGATTTTGTATATCCTTCCTAGATTAAGATTCACATATGATAATCAAGTGACTATAAAAAGGTAGACATGCGAGTTTTCCAATATTTAAAAGGTATATTATCAAACAGTGGAGGTCTAGCTATAGAGTAACCCTCAGTTGTGTTTCAATTTCCAAATGTAGCCATCTATGTTAATCAAAAAGTAGTCTAAACTTATGATTTTGAAACAAAGCTCTGATACCACTTGTTGAAACTCGTTCACTATGAATTAGGATGTTAAGCCTAATTTAATGTCCCAAGGCTAACCAAGAGGGGGGGGGGGTGAATTGGTATTTTTAAAAATTAATCCCTCTTTTGAGTATTTTAAATCAAAATTAAACTTTAATGATTTTTGTAGAAATATTTTTTCAACCACAGTTTTAAAACACTAAATCACAAAAATAAAATAAAAATAACAGAAAAATAATGACACCAAATTTATAGTGATTCGGTCAAACCAGACCAACATCCACTCCCCGGGGGCACCCTCTGAGTATTACACTAATACCAATAGTATCTCTCCTTTTGCACCCATAGCAAGGTGGAGAAGCCTTTACAACAAACTATTTCCACCACTACCCGGTGCGGCAAAGAACTGTCGTCCTTTTATACTATTCCCAGTGTTGGCAGATAACTGTCCATCCTTTCACACTCTCCTAGTGTGGGCAGAGAAACCTTTATCCTTTCAAACTCTCCTAATGTGGGCAGAGAACCCCTTTATCCTTTCACACTCTCCTAGTATGGGCAGAGAACCCTTCGGTTATTCACACTCTCCGAGTGTTGGCAGAGAACCCTTCGGCTATTAACACTCTCCAAGTGTCGGCAGAGAACCGCATCTCCTTGACATATATCTTCATAAGAAATCTAGAAGGAAGAAAGAAAAGAGTGAATTAATCCCAAATCACAAGTAGAGATTCTTACCTTTGAACACCAAGCGAAGCCTTCATGCTCCAGTGATAGGAATCCTCCTTTGAATGCACTCTGACAGTCTCTCCTTGACTATTTTTTTAATAGGCACAAAGATCAATGAGCAAAAAGATTTGGTGACAGTAAAAACTGGACCTTCTATAGAAGAGACAAGAAAAACCATCCAAAAACTACAAATATTCAAGTCAACACGAAATGGATCATCCCGTATGATCGTGTATCATCCTGGATGATATTACTTAAAGTGTCAGAAATGATCCAAATGAATATTAGTACAAATTATGTTTATACACGATCATCATCCCGTACAAACTAGGTTCATCCAGACGAACAATTATCTCATAAGTCACTTCCGAAATAATTACAGAATGTAACCAACTTTTTAAGTCGGTTTCCATCGTCCTGGGACGAACAGAATTTCGTCTGAATGAAATTTTCATAGAGCCTAGCTCGTCCATGGAAGATTATAATTTCATCAGGATGAAACTTTTACAGAGCCTAGATCGTCCGAGGATGATTATAATTTTGTCTGGACAAAAATTTTATAGACCCTAGATCGTCTGGGGACGATTATAATTTCGTCTAGACGATCAGGACTTGGAAAAAATTTTCTCCAAAAACTATTCACTCTATTGATCTTACACGGAGATAACTGACCTGATTTTCTCGTACAAATTAAATTCATCAAGTACAATCAGTTCAAAATATTTAAGATCTCCTAAAGTGCATGTGTGTTTATTCACTAAATTACAATTACTCCCTCTCAAACTTAATTCATACAAAAATTACAAGCTTCAAAATGCTAGATATCTCATGCTGAATTGGATTTGAAGTCTTCAGTAGTTTGGAGTTCGATTTTCCTAAAATGTTAATACACACAAGAGCAAAAACAAATCTTCCAAAAATGTGTTAGGAGATAACCACACATAAAACAATAATTTTTTGGAATCATCAAAACTATACAAGTTGTAAGAATGTAAAACATGCAAATAGCAACTCTCTTAACAACTATATCCTTGGAGATATTAAGTATTCGCTTTCTCTCATTACTTATAATATCTCTTATATCTTTAGAGAGGGGAATGTTGTTGTTGACTCTTTAGCTAAATTGGGTTGTAATTTTCACTATTATAAGTAATTCTATGAGGATACTGTCCATAATAAGATTAAAGATTTAGCAGGACTTGATCGGTTGGGTCTTCCCTACATTCATTATAATTAGCTTTGTCCTTCTGTAGGTTATTTTATTTTGATGTTCTTGGAGCGTGTTTGTTGGGTGCTCTGTTATTTTTTCTTTGGAGGCCCAATTTTATTATTTTATTGTTTTAATTGTCAGGATTTATTTCTTGGTCTTGTATTTATTGGTTATGTTTTTAATGATGGTTGGTGGAGGAATAACAATGATTGGAATTTTAATTATATTGAGTTAACCCCTTATTGCTACTATCTTGTCTCTGGTTTCCTTATGAGAGATGTGGCTTGTGTTTATTTTTATTTGGATTATATGAATCATTTTGGTTGCTCTAATAATTCTATGTGGGAGGCTTCTTTGGGGTTTTGATTAGCACTCATTATTGGCCTTTCAGTTGGGACAGTTGGGTTATTTGTTTCATTTTTGGTAGTGCCTTTGGTGTTAAGTATCAAGCTTTAACCTATCTTCCTATCTACTTGATTGCTAATTTCCTAGGCTGCCTTTGGTTTGTGGATCTAGGGATTAGATTTGAGTGGCGTCCGGGGTTACATCATGATAGTGATATTACATATTACCAGAGCTAAACTCCTAATAATGATCTCAATTATCTAGCTTACCTGTATTTTTATGCTAAGGCTTTGGATTCTAGTTTGCTGATTAACAGAAATTATTTCTACTATTGTTCGGCTTACTCATAAACTTTTTTTTTATTCTATTAGTCCTAGCTTGCCTCTTGTTTCTCTATTTCGATGTGTTTGTTCATCTGAGTTGTGTATTGGGTTTGATTTGATATTGTTATCATTTATGGTAGGAATGTGAGTGTTAAAGTTCGTGCACTTACCTTTAATCTTAGCTACCTCGTATACTCTTTTCCTGAGCTATTATTGGCTATCAATTTCTAAGATTAACTATCTTAGAGATGAGGTTATATTTTACTGATGCTGGTGCTACTAATGACTTCTGTTTTTAGGCTTACCTATCCCCTATTACTAGTGCTATTAATTATATTATTTTGATTAGTTTGATGGGTATCCATTGTGATTGCAATCTAGAAGCTCTTAGCTCTATAATTTTAGGTCTTTATTGCTGTTATCATTGCCTAATTTCCTATAGTGGATTTAATTTTATTCATCATAACCATCTCTCAGGTGGATGCAATAGTAAGTTGAAGTGGCATGGTTGCATCTTGGTTTCTAATTGCATAACTCTTATGGTTGTCCCGTTCAATTTTAGGGAAGTATCTTATTTGGTTATTTAAAAATCTAGAACCATATTTATTTATTTTTTATTATTCATAATATTACCTATTACTTGCCATATCCTTGCATGTTTTGTAGTTTGACTTTCTTGCAAGTTAAAGGGATCGATATTTTGGAATTTTGCTAGTTTTTTGCAAGAAGATGATGTCAAGTGTACTTCCTTTTTTTTGGTCCTATTTCTAACAGGCCTAGAATGTTATTAGTGTTTTTTGTATTCAGTAGAATAGGAAATCATCAGCTCATAGGTTTTATTTTTAATTTTTTTTAACTCTTTTGAGAAGAAACGAGCTGAAGGTTCTCTTTAAGGACCTTGTAATTTCCATTCAGTTAATGTGTAGACCCCTTTGTGGGTTTCTCCAAAAAAAAAAAAGGTGTTATTTTGTAGGCTTTTTTGTTGGTTTGGTTGGTGGAGCTTGATGTGTTGTTGTGGTATCATTGTGCTTGGCTTGCCATTTTAACTAGTCTTCTCAGATTTTACCCTATCATTTGGGTATATAATTGAGTGGCTTTGGGTTGGTCATCATAATGTGTGCAATGGATTTTTTTTTCACCAACGGTGGCCCATTCATGGGTGAGCTATATATATTTTTGGTGTTTAGGAACTTGCTATGTATTTGTTATATCTAAAATTTTCAATCTTGGGAGCATTTTTTGTCTTTATTTGGAGGGTTGATTAAGCAGTGGTTGTGTCTTTCAGGTTGTACTTCCATGTTACTATAATTTTATTATTTGTTCAACATGGTTTTCTTTCTCATTAGTGTTGATTATCCTTTTGCTAGCCGAGCTTTTCTTGGAAAATCCTGTTGGAATAATTACTATTGTTGTATTATTGGTGTGGTCCTATGTTATTCTTTTGGGGGTGATTTTACTAGTTTTATAGTTTGGAGTATTAATTCCATATAGTGTTATTGGTGTAATAGAGGATTCAAATTTTTTTTTGTGGATATTCATTTTTGGCATATTGACATTACATACTCTTCTATTTTTTTTTATTTTATATTATATGGTTTATGTTCTCTTTGGACTATTATTTCATTATTTGTAACTCTTTGGTCTAGTTGTTATGTAGTTTCTTATTGCAGGTTATTTGTGAATCCTCTTTTGTCTTGCAAGCTATGTTTTTGGGCTTAATGATTGAGCTAACAAGAGTTGTGGAGAATACTCATCCTTTTCTATGAGGCTTTTTTTGTGTTGTAACACCGAGCTAACGAATTATAATTTACCTTTTTTTTTAGGTTTTAGCATCTAGATAACCTAGAATTTTATTAAGTTTTCTTGTACTTATGCTTAGAGGGGAACTCTAGCTCATAGGTTTTTTTTATAATTTTTTTAGCACTTTTTATCAAATGAGAGCTAGAGGTCACCTTATGGACCTTTTACTATTTTTTTTTATAAATGTGTAGGCCCATTGGTTTGTTTTAACTAAAAAAAAAAAAGATCACGTGTCTTAAAAATTATCTTGGTGGAATAAATGTATTTTTAAAAATATTTTCAATAGCATTTGTCATGCTGAAAATAATGTGGAGAATGCTGATAATACTTATATGCATGACTCTTCCTTTCAGAATTTATCAGCTCTCAATGAAGCTAAGATAAGTTAGTTCAAACTTCAAGAAAAAGAAGAGGCCTTTTTTAGGCAAAAGGCCCCTTCCAAAATTCTTATGGAAGATGATCGTTATAGTAATTATTTTCATAACATTTCCAATCAAAGAAAGGTGGTTAGTCACATTCACAAAATATCATCTCCTGATGTTCTACTATTGAAGACCCCTCTTTGATCTATGATTCTTGTGTTGAGTATTTTAAGAATGCATTCAATAAAGATTTTTACGCCAACTTTAACCTCAATTTTTCTGTTTTCCCCACAATCATTTTTGTAAAGGATAATTTGTTGCTTACTATGATTCTTTTTTAGGAGGAAATTTGGCAAACTATTAAAGGTATTAATACTGACTCTATGGTTGTCCCTAGTGGGTTCATTACTGAATTTTTTTAAAAATTATGGCATATTATTAAAGAGGACTAGGTGAAAGAAGTTATGGATTTCTTTTTCTATAATCCTTATCCAAAGGTTGGCACTTCTACATTTATTTTTTTAATTCCTAAGCATAATGTCATTAATTATTCGAACAATTTTCAGCCTATCAGTTTGTGTTCCTTTTTCAACAAGCTTAATGCCAATATTCTAACCAATGCGACTATTAATAGAATTAAAAAAATTTTGGATTTTTTTAATCATTTTGAGTTGCGTAGTGGTTTGTCCTTTAGCAAATGTAAAAGTTGTTTTATTTCTTCTAAAATGTTTTCTAATGATCGTATTTTAGCGATTAAAGATGTTACAGGCTTTACTCATTCTCATTTGCCTATCAAATATCTTGGAGTCCCACATTTTAAAGGTCATAAGACTACTTATTTGTTTGATGATCTTGTTGCCTCTATTCAGAATAAGCTTCTTTGTTGGGATTCCAAATTTCTTAGCATTGGTGGTAGACTTACTTTGATAAAAAGTGTTCTTTGTGTTTTACCGGTGTATTGTTTTCAAACCATTTCTCCTACTCAAGCTATTTGTAATAAGGTTCATAAGCTTATCAATAATTTTATATGGAAAGGTACTTCTTCTAGTTCTTAAATTAATGAGGCTGCTTGGGAGAAGTGTTGTGGCATTCGGAGGAAGGTGGCCTTGGTTGCAAGAGTTTAAAGGATCCTGCTAAAGCTTTCTCTTTTAAACTGTGGTATAATTTATGCGCTAAAGAAAGTATATGGGCTAATTTTATGTTAGCTAAATATTGTGCTGGTAAACACCCATATAATATTTTTCCTAAGTTTGGTTTTTCTAAAGTTTGGAGAAGGTTGTGCAAGGTCAAATGGGATGTGGAGCCCTTCATTTTTTGGGGTCTTGGTGAAGGTAACATCTTCTTTTGGCAAGGAAAATGGCATGTTAAAGAGTCTATTGACTCCATTCTTAACTCTACTTCTAATGATTATGTTAAAGTTAACTCTTTTTTCAATAACAATTGTTGGGATGTTGATAAGCTTTCTAATCTGGTTCCAAATTATGTCCTTCAACATATTTTAAATTTGTCTATTAATTATAACGTTAAGGATGCTATTTTGTGGGATTTAGCTAAAGATGGTCATTTTTCCTTAAAAAGTGCTTGGCATGCCTTTAGAACCAAGAGTAATTTTGATAATATTTTCAGAAATATTTGCATAAGAGTTTTCCTTTTACTGTCTCTTTTTTTATTTGGAGAGTTTTGCATAGATTTATACCTACGAAAGATAATCTTATTAAAAAAGGTTTCATTTTAGCTTCTAAGTGTTAGTGTTGCTTTCATGTGGAGAATATGCGTCATATTTTCTTATTTGGTCCTGTGGCTACCAAAACTTGGGCCTACTTTGATGATCTATTTCAACCTAATTGATTTAATTCTCATCTCTCCATTAAGTCTCTTCTTAAATGTTTGTTTAGTAACACTAAAGGCCACATTCGTAACCTTATTCCTTCTCTTATTTTGTGGTTTCTCTGGTTGAAAAGGAATAACTCCCTTTTCAATAGTATTAGGATGTGCCACCATAATGTCATTCAGAAAATCAAAGATAAGGTTAGTGCTCTTTTAGCTGTCAATTTGATTTCTATTAAGAATTTTAAAAATTGCTCTTCTATGCTTAATGTTTTCATGTGTAATCGTGAGTGTATTCCTTCTGCTGTTCATTCTATTAATTGGAACAAGCCCCCTAGTAGCTTCTTTAAATTAAATGTTAATGTGGCTATCTTTGATAAGGATGTTGGTTTTGGTGGGACTATAAGGGACAGCACTAGTGGCCTCATTGTTGGGTTTACGGGGCCGTTGCAAAATGGTGATTATCTTACTGCTATTCATATGGCTATTTTATATGGTACTCAACTTTGCAATTCTCTTAATATTTTTAACCTACATATTGAAGTTACTGCTGGGTTAAATTTTCTCCCTCTTCTTGCTTATGGAGATTTATGTTGCAATTCCAATATCTTTTACCTTATTAGAAATATTAAATTGCTTTTGTTTCCATTAAACTACTCTTTCTAGCATATTCATAAAGTTGGTAATGGTTCTACTTCTTGGTTAGCTTCATGGGGTTGTCACCTCAATGGTGTTTCTAATATTATTTGGTCTAACAGTCCCACCCATCTTCGTGGGCTACTTAAACTGGAGGCTTCTCGGGTCCCTTATGTTGCTATAAAATTGGTGTGATTTTTGGTTGATGTTTTGTTCTTTTTCTTTGCTAGGGATTTTTTTCTTTAGGATCTTTCTGTCTGAGTGGGTTTGTTGGTTATATTTGCTAGCTTTATGGGGTTTATTTTTTTGGCATACCTGGAGCTTGCATTTTGGTGGTTGGTCCAGCAGTGATGTAAAGAAGGTGATCCTTTGCGTTTATTTCTGGTGGTGCCGTGACCTGCTGGAGGTTTCTCTGGTGGTTGTTTTTATTTGCCATTTGGTGTGGGCTTTTCTTTTTGTGTCCTCTTCGATGTTATTATTTTTTCTTCAGGCTCCATTTTGCTTTGGCTGGTGTAGCTAATTATAGTTTGAATTTTGACTTGAGCTATGATCTTATTAGTTATAATGCTGATGGTTTGTCCCATTGTTGTTCTTCTACCTTCTCTCTTTGGGGTGCTGAGGGTAACTGTAGGGTTATGGTTGACTTCTCCTATGTTGTGTTTTGGGCTTATTGGTGGCTTATTACATGTTGTTGGGCTTATTTTTTCTCATAATTATCTAGTTTTGGGTTTCCTAGTTGGGGGTTGCAGGACTATTTATGTCTGCTCTCTGATACCTGGGTGCATCTCTATATTGTTGGATGGTATTTTAAGATGGATTGGTGTTTTTTGTTTCCTGTTGTGTTGGTGTGTAGTTTGTATCCTCTTAGTCTGTGGTGGAATTTTCTGGGCCTTGATGTGGGTAATCTCTCTCAGTTGTGTCTTGTTTCTTCTATTAGTTCTCAGTTGGCCTAGCTGGGCTTATCTAGGAGAAATTTTGTTGAAACTCGATCACTATGAACTAAGTTGTTAAACTTAAGCTTATGTCCCAGCGGCTAACCAAGAGGGGTGGTGAATTGGTAATTAAAAATTAATCCCACTTTTTAATTTTTTAAAACTAAAAAATAAACTTTAATGAGTTTTGTGAAATAGATTTTTCAACAACAAATTTGAAACAAAAATTAACAAAATAAAAAGCAAAAAAAAAAATCAAAGACACAAGATTTTTAATGGTTCGATCAAACTTGACCTACAACCACTCCCCGGAGGTACCCTCCGAGTAATGCACTAATTCCACTAGTGACTCTCCATTAGCACCCACAGCAAGACAGAGAAGCCTTTACAAAAACTCTTTCCGCCACTACATGGTGCGGCAAAGAACCGTCAACCTTTTATACAATCCCTAGTGTTGGCAGAGAATCGTCATCCTTTTACACTCTCCCCAGTGTTGGCAGAGAACAGTCCATCCTCTTACACTATACCTTGTGTCCTTTTACACGATCCCCAGTGTTGGCAGAGAACCTTTCATCCTTTCACACTCTCCCGATGTAGGCAGAGAACCCTTCGGCTATTCACACTCTCCAAGTATGGGTAGAGAATCCTTCGGCTGTTCACACTCTCCAAGTGTCGGTAGAGAACTGTATCTCCTTGACAGATCTTCTCACAAGAAATGTAGAAGGAAGAAAGAAAAGAGTGAAGTAATCCCAAATCACAAGTAGAGATTCTTACCTGAATTCCAAAAGAAGCCTTCACTCTCTAGTAATAGGAATCCTCCTTCAAACACTGTCTTACACTCTCTCCTTGACTCTTATTTCAATAGGTACGAAGATCAGTGGACAAAAAGATTTGGTGGCAATCAAAATTGGACTTTATATAGGAGAGACAAGAAAAACTATCCAAAAATTGTAAAATTTCAAGTCAATAAGCATTGGATTGTCCCGTACGATCGTGGATCATCCTGGACAATTTTACTTAATTGCGCTGGAAACAAACCTAATATATATGGGTGTGAAATGACTTCGTACACACACATCATCCCGTACGAATTAGGTTCATCCAATACGAACGGTTATTCCATAGGTCGGTTCCCAAAAACAACAGAACGTCTCTAAAATTTTAGAGTCGGTTCACTTCGTCCTGGGACGAATATGGGTTCGTCCGG
>NW_021319364.1:20840-30946 GCF_001605985.2 Dendrobium catenatum | reverse complement strand
CTAATGCCTAGTATTTTTCTTTAGTAGTAGATAGCGCAACTGAATTCAATTTCTACCTGGACCAAGGAACTAAAGAGTGAAAGCTTTCGTTAGGCATGTAAGCCTTAGAACTTAGTCCCAAAGCTACCAGAAGGGAGGACGGGGGGATGTTGTATTTTTTTTATTTTCATGAATAAAAATTGCATAAACCAAATCACAACCAACAAAAAATAATGCGGATTAAAAGTGCGGAAGCCAAAATAAGAAACACAAAACTTATTGTGCGATTCGGCACATCACTCGACCTACGTCCACTCCTTGGAGGCACCCCCAAGTATTGCACTACAAAGTGACTCTCCTTTAGCCCCCACGGTAGGCGGAGAAGCCCCTTCACAAGAACCTCCTTTTTTCCAACCCCGGGCGGTTTTTTGATTACTCCTGAGCTGCCAGAAGACCACAACCAAAAGCTAACTCCCTTACCTCTACCAACCCTTCCACGGAAGAGAAACTCTAGACGAAGAATAGCAGAAGGATCCTTGAAGCAACCCTTGTGATCCCCTCTACAACTCCCTCAAGTCTCTCTCCTCTCCCCTCTCTCCTCTTTCCTCTCCTCCAAGGTCTTCTCAGGTCAAGGGCAGCAGCAAAAAGGTTATTAAATGTAGAACAAGAGGCTCTTAAATACGAAGGCTTCAAAGGAGCTCATAATTGCAGTTTGACAGACTTATCGTCCAGGCCGATAAGGATATCGGCTGGCGATCAAATACAACAGATAAGAAGATCGGACATGAGCATGCGCCCTGGTGCAAAGCTGAATATTAAAAATTGGCTTGATCGTCCAGGACGATCTACGATCGTCCTGCGGACTATCGTTCAAATCTGGGGAAAATCATCGGACAATGACTTGTAGAGCTGGCGATATTTATTGTCCTGAGTAACTTAAGGTTTTTGATTGCATCGCCCTGGCCGTTGGTGTACCAGGTGTTGAGTTCTCATTCCTTTAATTATTTATTTCCCTGATCATTAAGGTAAAATAATTTTGTGAATATCAATGCGCGATCATGATCGTCCTGGCCGATAATTAAAAATACAGTATCCTTAATTTATATGCGGCAAGTTCTTTTTTATTTTGAGCCTTATCGTCCTGGTCCGATACACGTATCGACTCCCGTGCTGAATATGTTTAAATGTCGGCTACCTTAATTAAGACATCCTTGATTAAGAGTCTCTTATTTTGAACCTCATACGTCACGACGATCCAAGGGATGCGGCCTAGCCGATGTGAGAAAAAAATAGAGATTCTAAATCTCTCCAAGTGTGTGTGTGTAGGGTTACTTTAGGCATCAGTCTCTTTTATCCTTACAAAGTAGACTAAAAAGTGAAAACAAAAAGATAGACTGACTCAACGCCTAAAACCTACGCCATCTGGAACTAGCTTCAATCTTGAAATTTTTTTGGGGGGGGGTTTTCCCCCGATCCTTCGATTCCTGAAAAGTTAGATGCAACAAGCAGTCCAAGAGAAATAGTGTTTGTCAATTCATCAAAACATAAGTCATGAAAAATAAATTTACAATATCTCCCGCCTTTTTGATGATTGGCAAACACAAGTAGGAAAATATCCAAAGTCCATTAAAATTTCCAAAGTTTTCAAGGCCCAACAATTTTTCCTCGCAACACCCTACTCCCCTTTTGTCATGCACAAAAACAAGAGTGGTCCGTTACAAAAAGAAAATATCACAACAAACAAAGACTAACCAGTCAAACTACATAAAACAGGAAACAACAGCAGAAATACACAGACTAAGAAAAACGAAGGACCTGATCATCAGATGGGAGGTGGTGGAGGTGGCTGCTGAAAGTAGCTAGCAAAGCGTGGTAAACTGAGCATTGAAACCAGGTGCTGCTGGTGAGTCAATGTAGTTGTCAAATCTGGCTTAAATCCTCAAGTCGGTGCTGCTCGTAGCAGCAATGTCCTTAGAGTGTTGCTGGCTCCTGTGAAGCACGTAGGGCGTCAAAGCGGGTCTCCCAATCAATCAAACCTCTCATCAACTGATCAAAACTGGTGAGTGCTGGTGGAGAGGACAGGGGTCAGGAAAATGGAGATGGAAGTGGGAGCCTCCTCCTCTCCAGCCCCCGCGAGGTTCTTAGGGTGAAGACGAGTACTGTTGAAAGGGTACTGAAGGAACTGTTTGGTAGAAGGGAGTTTGGAGGTTTTGGTGGAATAGGAATACTGAAGTTGTATTATGGTTTCCAAGGACATAGGCTAATGATGTGTCCCTAAGGCTAGATTGGGTTTCCTCCTTATGACCGGATCGCGATTGTGGTTAAGTGATTAATGTATCCAAAAGATTAAATCCGCAGTAAATTTGAAGTTCTTCTATGAGCATGATGTAGTAAGTAGTGAGGGATAAGAAGAGGGGTGAGGTGGATTCGGTCCCACAGGTTTTGGAATGTTATGGGAGGTGCGAAGTGACATGTTGGATTGTCCCCTAGCATCTTGAATAAAGAGCTAGTCCTCTCCACATGGTAAAGGTGCATTTGTCTGGAAAGGAAGCTGAATTCGCCGTGGACCAATCAAGATCAGGATCTGAGGCGATTAAAGTGCAGCTTATCCCCGGTGGTGAATAGGCCTGTAAAAGATCAACCACAATCCTGATATATGATTTTGATAGGGCATCGATTCAACCATAGGAGGTCAGGGCTGTGAAGGTAGGGTTAATACGAGGTTTTGCGAAAAAAACTCTCGAAGAAACTCGGTAATTGAAAGGGAAAGCTGTTTGAATAGTTGCTATTATGGAATGAAAGTTTATATTTATGCAACTTATGTAGTTTTGATGATTGCCAAACATTATTGTTTCAAATGTATAGTTAATCTCCTACAATTTCAGAAGATTTGACTTGCCCTCTTGTGTGTACTAAACATTTCAGGAAATCAGACTCCAGACTACGAAAACTTCAATTCAAATTCAAACATGAGATATTTTGTTTAATTGATGTTTGTCTTTTCTTGTGAATTAATTTTGAAAGGGAGTTGATTGTAATTGAGTGAATAAAATCTCACACACACAAATAAGGAGATCTTGAAATTCCTAATAACTGATCGTACAGTGACGATATTATCGTACTGGACGATCTGCATGTTATCTCCTATAGAGCACCTTGGAAACGAATAGGAACTTGCTTTTGAAAAATTTTTCTAAGTCCTAATTCGTCCCAGGACGAAATTTTATCATCGTCCCAGGCGATGGGTTTTATCACTGCAACATTTTCGTCCAGACGAATTTTACCATCGTACGACGGGCGACAGTCCCGGACAAATTTTCGTACATAGACGAAAATACATATCGTACAGGACGATCAGTTCCTCTGCAAAATTTTTTCGTTCAGACGAAAACAATTATCATCCCGAGGCGATTAAGTTCTCTGGAAAAATTTTTGTCCAGACGAAATAAATAATTGTCCAGAGACGATCGGTTCTATGGAAAATTTTCGTCCAGACGAATTACATTTTCCGGTTCCAAACGATAAACGCGACTTAGAACAAGTTTTTCAGCAGTTTCTAGAACCGGACCTTGTAATAACCGTTCGTACTGGCGAACCAAGTTCGTACAGGACCGATCAGCTTAACGAGTCAGTTTTGTACAGACCATATACAATAGGGTCGTTTCAGATCGTTTAGTAAAATCGGTCCAGGACGATCCATGATCGTACAGGACGATTCCACTGCGTACAGAATTGAAAATTATGGCAAGTTTTTGGGCGGTTTCTTTCTTTTTATATAAATAGTCCAAATTTAGACTGCCACCCAATCTTTTTTGTCATTTTGACTCGTGCCTCTTGGGAGAATAGCTAAGGAGAGAGTGGAGAAGAGGCATTCAAAGAAGGATTCCTACCACTGAGCGAGAAAGGCTTCACTTGATTGCTAAGGTAAGAGTCTCTACTTGTGAAATTGAGATTTCTTCACTCTTTTTCTTTCTTCCTCTAGATTCCTTGTTGTGAGAAGATCTGTCAAGGAGATCCGGGCTTCCACTACCGACCAACTTGGAGAGTGTGAACAAGCGAAGGGTTTTCTCTTGCCGCAACAGCAGGAGAGTGGTGGGGAAAGGACGAGGGGTTTTCTCTGCCACTACTAGGAGAGTGTGAAAGGACGAGGTTCTCTGCCCTAAACACTTGGAGGGTGTGAAAGGACGACGGTTCTCGCTGCCAACACTGGGTTTTGTGTAAAAGGACGGACGGTTCTGCTACCGCACCGGGGAGTGGTGAAAAGAGTGTGTTTGTAAGGGCTTCTCCGCCTTGCTGTGGGGTGTCCAAAGGAGAGTCACTATTGGTATTAGTGGCAATACTCAGAGGTGCCTCCTTTGAGGAGTGGAGTGTAGGTCTGTGTTATAGACGCGGAACCACTATAAATCTGGTGGTCATTACTTTATAGGCTTTTACTGTTCCGCAACTTAAATTTCAGTTTTAAACAACTCTGTGGTTGAAAAACATTTTTCTACTAACTTTAAAAGAAAATTTTATTTCGGTTTCAACTTTATTATTAAGAGGGTTTTAAATTTTTAAAAACTACGCAATTCACCCCCTCTTGGTAGCCTTGGGACATTTACGTTAGGGCTTAACAACCTAATTACTAGGACTCAACAAGTGTATCAGAGTTGAGTTTTCAAAATATAAAGATTTTGGAACTACTTTTTTGATTAACGTAGATGGCTACATTTGGAAAACCGAAACACACCTGAGGGTTACTCTAAATATCACTAGTACCTCCACTTGTTTGACAATATTCCTTTGATTTTTGGAAAACACGCATGTCTACTTTCTTACAGTCACTTGATTATCGCATGTGGATGCTAGTCCAGGAAGGTTACAGACAAACCAACCGAGATTTAGTTGATGGAATTAGGGTGATAACACCCTAATGGCAGATTGGACTATTAAGAAGACGTGATTAGCAACAATTAAAATGCGAAATGTTTAAATAGTTTCTTTTGTGCTTTAAAATCTGAAGACTACATGCGAGTTTCCATCTTGTAAAAGCGGAAAAGACATATGGGATAGACTTTGTATTACTTTGAAGGGACAAATGAAGTTAAGCAATCAAGACTCAATTCTTTGTTACTTGACTACGAATTATTTCGCATGAAACCTAATGAATCTATATCTGACATGTTACACAAGATTCACTCAAATTGTCAACTCTTTTGCATGCACATTTGGGTAGGGAATTAACTAATCCTAAAATGGTTATAGATCTTCGTTGTTTACCTACTGCATACGATGCTAAATTACTGAAATTACAGAGTCAAAAGATCTGAACATTTATTCTATTGGAAAATCTTTTTGGTTCACTCATTGCTTACGGCAGGAAGTAAGTCAAAAAGAAAGATTGATGCACAGGTGAAACCAAGAATAGGAAAAGAATCTTGCATTAAATGTGGAAGATCAGAAAGTGAACACTCACAACCCTGAGGATGAAAGACGATATAGCAACTGAATTGATAACAATTCAGAACTTTTTAAAGAGTGAAGCAGAAGAGACGCCAGCAGGAATAGAGGTAAGTATAACAAAAATGGCAGGGTTCTAATGAAGTGATTTTGTTATGAATGCAGGAAACCAGGTCATAATAAAAACTGTTGTCCCAAAACTTAAAGCCGACTCCTAGCAAGGAGAAGGTAGAGAGAAACCATGGTAAGAAGGGCAAAGAAAGAAGTTTTTAAAAGGCTTTTTGGCGACCTCAGCTTCAGATCATCTGAGACTGAAAACGAAGAAGAAGTCACCAAACGCTTTGCTGATGGCAGATAAAGCTGAACAATTCAGATCAAGAAGAGGTATACTCTCACACAAGACCTACGTGAGAGTATAAATGGTACCTGGACAGCGGATGTTCTAAGCACATGCTGGAGATACTACTGCAATTCATAAACGCTGAAACCAGGAAGTGGAGGCAAGTTACACTTGGAGATAATACCACAAAGAAGGTGGTTGGATCAGGTATGATTGAAAATTTGAAAAACTTTTTTCATAAGATAATGTTTTATTAGGTTGAAGTGCTTAAAACATAATTTGCTTTAGATAAGTCAGCTATGTGATAAAGGGGCTTAATGTAAAATTTTTACCTTACTAGCTGCATAATTAGCCTAAATGGAAAAAATTGTTTTAAATGGAAAAAGGGTGAACAAATGTCTACAATGCTAGATTTAAATTGTAAATTCCAATCTCCTACTGCTTTTTTGTTTGAAACTGTTTCTGATGAATCATGGCTTTTGGCAATAGGAGACTTTGGTCATTCCTAGTATGAAAAATTCTTTAGAAAAATTACCCAAAGATTTGGTTAGAGGAATACCTAAAACCTAGACTTTACTAAGGACCACTTATGTGATGCAATTCAATTAAGGAAAACAAGTGAAGTCCTCTTTAAAAGTCGGCAATAAAGATTTAGGACGCAGTAACTTAGAAATTTCTTCACGATGGATCTTTTTGGACCTGTAAGCACGGTTAGTCTAGGAGGAAAAGGTATATGGATTTGTAATAGTAGATATTTTCAAGATTGCACCTGGGTTTAATATTTCTTTTTCATAAAGAGTGAATCATGTTGAGGAATTCAGAAATTTTTTAACTTGGATACAAAGAAAACTAAGGATGTGAAATAATTTCTATACAAAGTGATCATGGAGGAGAATTTGAAAATGAAAGATTTGAAGATTTCTTTTGTAAAGAAAAGGGGATTGATCAACAATTTCTTGTAACACCTAGAACTCCTCAACAAAATGGAGTAGTTGAAAGAAAAGAAAGAAACAATTAAATAGAAAGCGCTCGAAGCAATGTTAGCAGAATACTCTCTTCCTAGATATTTTTGGGGTCTGAGGCGGTTAGCACTGCATGCTATGTTCTGAATAGGGTAAATGTGAAGATCAAATTTTGGAATAAAACACCCTATGAATTGGTAAAAGGTAGAAACACCAAAATTTGTCTCATTTACATGTATTTGGTTGCAAGGTGTTCATACATGAATAATGGAAAATCTGCCCTTAGGAAAAATTTGATCCAAAATCAGATGAAAGGAATTTTTTGTTGGAAATATTCAAGTGTTGGAAAATTTATAGAGTATTTCACAAAAGAACTTAGTCATTGAAAGAAACCCAGCACATGGTTGTTTTTGATGAAAAGAAAATATGGAAGAGCAAAAGTTGTTGAAGAAGAAAATTGAGCAACTCCCAAACGATTGATAGATTAAATTTGGAAAGAAAATGTGGAAGAAAAATATAGAAAGAGAAGACCCTTTGCCTAGAGATTTGAGATTTTCTAAAATACGATCCAAAGGAATTAAATTTATAGGTGAAACCAAGTGAGGGTGTTAGAACTAGGCGTGGGATTAAACAAAGGAAGTCAATCAAATTCAGGCCTTTATTTTCAACTATTGAACCCAACTAACTTGATAAGCACTTTTCAGATGAATTTTGGATATTGGCCATGCAAGAAGAGTTAAATCAATTTGTAAGGAAATAAGTTTTGGGAACTAACTACAATGGCCAAAAGATCAAAGTGTTGTTTGTTAGGTAGTTGTTGGTGATCTAGGGTTTAATATTCTGGGCTTCCCTCTCAGCCATTATGGAACATTTTCATTATCATTTTTGACTAGTTTTCCTTCTATATTATTATATTTGCTATTTTTGAGTTTTTATTTTTAGTGTTTTTTTAGTTTTTCGAGTTGGGAGGTGACAACTTCATCGTCATCTTTCCCTCGTTCTAGCACTGATCCTTCTGGAAAGTTTAGATCCATTAAGGTTGTTCTTGCAGAGTCTTCTTCTTCCTCTAGTTCTAATATTCACTTTGTGCATAAATCATTTAAAGGTTGCTCTTCTTTGATATTCAATGATTCAGTGGTGTTGCAACTGGCTGCTCTTTTTTCTCTCACCTTAGTCGATAAATTCCTTCTTAGGAAATATAATCTACATGTGATTTGAAAGTTTTTCCTAAATCTAATACTATCATGCTCTTTTTATGTTGGTTTATTGGACCCTAGACATGTTGTGATTCAATTAATCAATGACTTGATTTATAGTTATATTTTTTTTCAGGAGTTAGTACTATATTCAACCTTGCCAAATGAGATAACTCAAGTGGACACCAGATATGTTCTTGAGGAATCTCCGATTGCACCTTTGTGGATCTCCTTCCCTAATTTGAGTTTGCACTTTTTTAAATCACAAATCTTATTTGGATTACCTTCAATACTTTGTAAACCATTACAGATGGATCAAGCTATAATGTTTGTATTGCATCCGTCTGTGGCTAGCGATTAGTTGAGTTAGATGTTTCCAAAAAGCTTCCTAATGAGATTTGGATTGGCTCTGAATTAAATGGCCATTTCCAAAAAGTTGAACTTAAGAATTTATCTATATTTTGTTGATATTGTAAGATGCATGGCCATGGCTTTAATGAGTATTTTAGGCTGCACCCCCATCTTTGAAAGGAAAAGGAAGCTTCAAAGCAATCCAAGGGAAATGATATTTTTGTGGTTGAACATTATTCTAACTTTCCAATTCTTAATAGTAATGATGGAATTGTTCTTAAAGGGTAGGATAATGTTGAAGAAGAGACACCACTTAACTTACCTCAAAATGATTTGGTTCTGACTAATTGTGCTCCTCAGGAAGATAACCTCAACCCTACCTCTTTATTACCTCATGATTCTCAAAACATGGATATGCAAATGTTTCCTCTCTCTATTATCCTAAATTATTTTCCTTCTACTTCTACTAATCCTTCAGTTATTAACCAAAATTTCCCAGATATTAAGGTGTCTTTATTTAATATTAGTGGTACTAATGAAATGATCTCTCAACCTTATGTGAATGACCTAGTGGATGGACATAGCCTTTTAATGTAGGCTAATGTTGGAAATGATTTAAGTAATAAAACTTATGAGGAAGAGGATTCTATCTTTGAGGAGGGTGAACTACCTTGTGGTGAGAGACAGGAAGGTACAAACAATAATAGTAAACTTCTCTTAAACTCTCTTTATCACAGTGATGCATTTACTAATACTAAAGATATGGATATTACAGCTAAATGTTTTCCTAAAGATCACAATGACAGTTGTTACATTAATTTTTTGAGTAGGAGAGGGAGGAAAAAGAATATTTTCATTTTGCAGCCTCTATGAGAACTAGCCGCCATTCACATGCTAGTTATTAACCCCAATTTTTTATGTTTATCTCTATTATTTGGAACGTTCAGGGAATTGGGTGTCCCTCCTCTAAAATTCATATTAAAGATTTATGTCACATTCATAATATTTACATTATTATTTTATTAGAACTTTTATATCTTATTCTAAGTTAATTGGCACTTCTAGATATTTGGGTTTTGACCATGTTGTTTTTAATGTTGCTAATAAGATTTGGGTTTTTTCGAAGGACCCTATCCACATTGATGTTATTGGTGATTTCACTCAAGTTTTTCATGGTAATATTGAGTCTTTTAATTTTTTCTATTATGATTCTTTTGTTTATGTTGCTTTATCGCATTATATTAGGACAGTCTTATGGGAGCAACTTACCCATTTTCATAGTTATTGCAATTATTCTTGGCTGGTTCGAGGGGATTTCAATACTATGTCTAGTACCTTTGAGAGTATTGGGGGCTCCACCCCTATCTATCAATGAATGGAGATTTTTAAAAACATGATTATGGATTATAATTTATTGTATATTGATTTCTCTGACAATAAGTTTACTCAAAATCGTGGCATTTATGGCAAAGGTTGGACAGCGCTTTGTATAATGATTGTTTGATTAGCTCCTTTAATATTCTTGCTATTGAACATCTTAGCAGGACTTTATTGAAATTACTAAATGACAAGATGGGGGTGAATTATGAAAAGCTTTTTCTCAATAAAAAGTAATCCTAAACAGGAGTTCTTATCTTTCAGTTATTTTTGAAATTTTACAACAAAAACTTAAAAAAAAATTTTCCTCAAAGTTCACCACGCAATAATTATGAAAAATTAAATGCAAGTAAAAGTAAATGACGATAAGGAAAAAACACACCAAGGAGTTTTATTGTGGTTCGGTCAAAATATGACCTACATCTACTCCCCGGAGTCCTCCGCTCCGGGATTTTCACTACC
>NW_021319364.1:5867-20740 GCF_001605985.2 Dendrobium catenatum | reverse complement strand
TCATTACTGTTACTTGCATTTTAATGTTTTTCATTAAATTAGTTGTCGTGGTAAACGCTGTTGAGGAAGTGAAAAATTTGTTTAATTTTGTTGTTAAAATTTCAAAAAAACAAAAAGATTAGAACTCTGTTTAAGGCATTACTTTAATTATTGCAGGAAATTTTTATTTCATAATTCCACCCCCCTCTGTCATTATAAGTAAATTCATTGGTGATGGTCAGAAGGCTTATTTTTAAAATGTTTTAGAAAACATGGTGGTGAAAAAAAAACAAATCGATGTTGAACTTTTGGTAGATTTCGTGAACACCTGCAGGAGGTTATTCGATAACTCATCCACCACTTTTTATAACATTCCGTTTGATTTCTGGAAAATTAGAATGTCTTACATTTGAACAATCTATAGATTACCGATTGTGGATGTTAGTAAATGAATGGATATGTGTGCCACCGTTTAAACCTGTTTTAATCTGGTTTGAAAACTTGGTATACCGTTAATGAATGGCAGCGAATAAAAGGGATAGAGGTAGCCCCAACTGAATTGCTAAGTGCTTAAAACTACCATTTTTTGCTGCATTGAAATCTCGAGGACTATATGAGAGTATTTCTACCTGTGACTGATTGATGTTTCTGAAAGGAGATTTGGATAGATGTGCATTACATACGGTATGAACAAACGAAGTAAAACAGTTCTACTCTTAACATTCCACTGCAATGATTATTTAATTATTCCGTATGAAACTAGCGAAACAATTCTAACAGTACACTAGGTTTCACCCAATTGTGACCATCCTTTATGCCATTTAGGTAGAGAAGTTTCAAATTCTGAGAAAAGGTGAATAAAATTCTTAGATGCTAACCTAGTTCCTATGATGCTAAGATACTACTATCCTGAAGTACAAAGACCTTAATTTTTATTCTATTAGAGTAACCTCCTATGTCACTAATGCATACGAGCAAGGAGTGAGCAAAGGAAAAGTGCATGCAGATGTGAAAAGAAAAGGAGCAGACGGTGGCCCATTAAAAGCTAGCAGCTCAGAATAGTGAAAGCTCGTGCAGGGGAGGAAAGGCCCATGAACTAAGCATTGATGACCGACAGTCAAAAATTTTCTAAAGAGGAAACAAAGCTCCATTCATAACAGCTGGAAATAATGATAAGAGCACAAAGTCAATAAGTTTCATCTGATACAATATTGTTTAATTGAATGCAGTGAAAGACCAAGGTTCACCTTTCGAGACCGTCATTGCCGCCAATCTGAAGAAGTTCAACAACAGCTAAGGAGAAAGGAGATGACCAAAGCAAAAATTATAATAAGGACAAGACAAAGACACAGAAAGCTTTTTGGGCCGACTCTGCCTCAGATCTTCAGAGAAGAAGCAGCAGGAGGAGGTAACTAACTTGTGTCTTATGGCTAACGATAACCCTTGAGTTTCAAAATTTTTCGCGGCATCAAGATGAGCGTATGTAAACTTGTGCGACGATGAAGAATATTGCTTATTTCTGAGAATATTCATGACTCGTTATAGGAAATTAAAAAAAAGATGCATGCTAAGCTTAATGTTGAATTTAGTTCTTTACAAGACCAAGCTGCCTAACTTGTTTAAGAAATGAGCTGATTTAGGGGTCAGAGATCCATACGAACTTCTTGATGAGGTATGATTGCATTAAATAAGAAGCATATGTGACACTAACAGTAGAGAGCATGAAGTACCTTGAAAACCACTCATGTTGAACTGAAGAAGCTGTTCTAGTAGACTAGGACAAACTTGCTTAGAAGTAGATCATAGTGAGCACTGCTTATTAATAGAAGTTGATGGAATTGACAGCTCAAAATAAAACTTTTACGTGAGAGAATAAAAGAACTAGAAAATGGAAACATTGCATCACTCATATTAGGCCATCCCTAGCAAACCCCCAACACGCGCATGCATCACATTCAAAACTTTAGCACCTATCACACACCACATAGATTAGCTAAACCCATTTCCTGGGTTAGATATTTCTCTTGTAGGACTTATCACCACTTAGCCCGCACATGCACAATTCACTGTAGACACACTTAGTATGGAGACGTAATACTGCATCCATCACAGCATAGCATTGCATATATTCTCATTTATGCCCAAGCATAAGGAGGAACCCAAACTCACTTGGGTTCCCAGAAATTTCTTTGAATGAAATTCGTAAAGGGAATGCTCTCACAAAAGACCCTAGTGAGAGCATGTCAGGTACCTGGATAGTAGCTGCTCACGACACAATGACTTGGAATATGAGGAAGTTACACCTATTGGGAGACCAAAATTGACGGCAAATAAGTTGTAAGACCAACACTACCAGGAAGGCTGAGTACACAGTACTGTTGGTAATGCTAAAAAATTATTTATAGAAAATGTCTTAACTAGTTGATGGTTTGAAATATTAATTTGCTTAGCATTAGTCAATTGTTGTGTCAAAGGTTTGACCATTAAATTTTTATCTGATAAATGCCCTGATTAGTTTATTTAATAAACTAATAGTTTTAGAAGGAAAATGAATAGCAAGTCATGAAACCAAGCTTTACATGTTAGACCCTTGAACTGCATTGAATAACTCAAATATCATTCTGTTTGCAAAATAATAGTTGATGACTCATGGCCCTTATGACATAGGAGATATGCCATGCCTAGTATGAAAACTTTTAAAAACATTCACTCAGAAAAACATAGTTAAGGTGACCTAAGTTAGACTTTACCAAGGATCACTTATGTGATTGCTTGCCAACTAGGAAAACAAGTCAATCAGCCTTTCACTCAATTAGAAGATGTGATCACCTCTAGGCCCGACTAGAAATTACATACACATGCGACTTATTGGACCTGTTAGTACAAACCAGTCTAGGTGGAAAGAATTATTGATGTGATGTGTAGATGACTTACTAGATTTACTGGGTAAATTTCTTAGCACACAAAAACTGAGTCTTTGAGAATTAAAAGTATTCTTCCACGTGGATTCAACCAAAAATTAGTTGTGAAATATCAACATCCATAGCGATCATGTGCGAGAGTTTCCAAAATGATAGGTTTGAGTCATTCTGACAAGATATAGAATAATATAACACAATTCTCAGCCCCCTAGAACATCCCAACAAAATGAGTTTAAGCAACAAGGTAGAATAGAACTTTGGTAGAAGCTGCTAGGGCAATATTACGGAATTATACCCGATCCTAGATTACTTTCTGCGCAGAAAGCAGTCAACACAGCTTGTTTATGTTTTAACAGAGTAAACATTAGATCGAAAGCGGAATAAACCCATAATGAACTCCTTTCAAGGGTTAGGACACCAAACCTTCACCATTTACATGTCTTGGATGCAAGTGCTTCAGCTTAATTAATGAGTAAACATCCCTTAGGAAACTTTGGATCCCAAAGCTCTGATGAGGGTGTCTGCTCTAGGTATTCTTCTGTAGGTAAGGCCTATACGAATCTCTTAATAAGAAAACCCTTGTAGTAGAAGAGTCCACCCAATGTAGGTATTTGAAGATAGACATTCAGATAAGTCCTCTGAAGTCTAAAATTGAAGATGATCTGAAATAGAAAGGCTAATTCAAGGAGTAGAGACTATGGACATTAGGAGAAAGGGTCAAACCTTAGGAAGCATTTGCTAGAGAAGAGATATGCTTCTAGTCAGTCCTAAAGAGATTAATTTTAGCAGACCTTTCAAAAGGTGTAAGAACTAGGCATGGACTTAGGAAGGAGGTTAGTCACACAGCATTTTCATCTCTATACAGAACCTACGAAGTATAGATTCAAGCCTTAGGAGATGAAATTTTGAATTTACATACAAAGATGAGACTGAGACAATTCCACCAGGAATGATGTTTAGGAGTTAGTCAAAGAGACCTAAGATCAAAGTGTTGTTGGAACAACATGGCGTTTTAGAATAAGGTGAATGTTCAGGACAATAATAAAGAATAAAGCAGGACTAGTAGATAGGATACAACCAAATTGAGCGAATTAGACATTTGAAGAAGAAACCTTTGCCCCGATTTGCTAGGACAGAAGCCATAAGAGGTACTCTTAGGCTTTTTGCTTGCTTCAAGAAACTTTAAATTATATCATTGGATGTAAAGAGTGCATTTCCTGAACCGGGGTAATTAGAGGAAAAATGCTATGTTAGAACCCCAGATTTAAAAGTTCACAATTTCCAAACCCATGTATTCAAATTAAAGAAGACACTGTATGGATTAAAGAAAGCGCACTAGAGCTGGTACGAAAGACTTAGCTCATTCCTATTTGGATAGAGGATTTTGAAAAGAAGTAGTGTTAAATTTACACACTCTTTTTAACCAAAAGGTCAAAGAAAGAAATGTCTCTATTGTTCAAATATGATGTGGACGACATCTGTGTTGGATCTTCGGATAAAAACTTCTGTGATGAATTTTCAAAAATAATGAGTAATGAGTTTGAAAAAGGCATGATGGGACAAGAACTTAATTACTTTCTGGCTTTAGTGTTAAAAACAAATGGATAATGGAACTTTTCTTAGCCAATCAAAGTATATTAAGGAGTATCTATAAAGAAATATGAAATGCGATAGTGCAAAACCCCCCAAATGAACACTCCAATGAGTTCGACAATCCAATAGATAAAGATCCTAGGGGAAAATTAGTAGATCAGAAAAAAACTACAGGGCAATAATATTGGATTCCGCTTCTTTACCGTGACTGCCAGTAGACCGGCACATTAATGTTTAGTAGTTAGCCTTTGCCCATTTCCAAGCCGATCCTAAAGAGTCTCACTTTACTAACTGGGCTTGTCAAAAGAAATTCTTAGTATATACTAGGCAACCCCAAACTAGAATTGGCGCTACACACACAAGACAACAAGCACTTTCCTTTGAAATCCTAGGGTACTCAGATTCTGACTTTGCAGGATGTTAGGATAGATAGAAAAGGCAACTCTAGGTACCTGCCAAATTCATAGTGGACAATCATTTTATTTCATGCATCCAGTAAGGGAAACAAAACCCAAGCACTTTCCACAGTCGAGAAAGAATATAATTGCAGTGGAAATTGCTGTTGCACAGGGTACTAATGGATTAAAGACCAAACAAATTCTTGACTAAGACTAAACCTGTTTGGAACCATCATCGGATCATTGTGTGACCAATACAAGTGGCAATTTGTATCTCTAAGAACCCCAATCAAACACTCTCGAATGAAACACGTTAGACATTAGACACCATTCATTAGAGATCACGTCTGCTAAGGAGATAATAGAATTACATTCACATCCATACAGGAGATTAATTGGCAGAACATATTCACAAAACCTCTAGCTTACGACACCCTTTGCACCTTGGGAGACCTAGTTAGCGCGTCATAGATACAACTGCCATCTTCAAACAAAAATTTATAGGCGGCGTGCTCCTGATCATCACACACTCCACCACACAAAAACTCTGCCCTTGACTCTTCATCGTACTGTACGATACTCTTAAATCGACATACCATCACGAACAAGCGGATTTACAGCGCTGTTGATTGTACAGAATAGGACCTAAATCGTTTACTGTACGATAAGGCATCCGAAATTATTGCCTACCGTTTGTACGATAACATACATATCTTGGTACGATACGTACACTCAGCAAAACGGAATTGGGATGAATTAAATCGGTTGGATACGAACAATTACTATTATCGTTTGTACGATACATACCATTCGTACGGTACGAATACACATTTCAACACACGGAATAAATATGGGTTAAAACTGTTTTACTATATTTATTATGAGTCGTACTGTACGTTACACCTGTTCGTACCCAGTACAAACTTTTGGTCAAAAGTCTACTGAGCGGCCTCAGACGATCGAAATTCACCTTCGTACATACCGATTATTTATCGTACCTGTACCAATTTGACTGCCTGTTTCCCGAAACGATCGGTCAGGATATGGGATTAGCTATCGTACTGTAACAATCCGAAATCATCTACTGTACGATTGTCGAAATTTTCTATAAAGAACCCTTTGCTAGCCGTTTTACCTTTCACTCAAAATCTCTCCCTCACTCACCTCCCTCACCTGGTTTCGCTGCCCTCTTGTAATGCTAAACGAGGTCGGATGCTGCTTGCAGCTCAATCCTCGTCGAGTCGCCAACCTGCTCATTTTCTGAATAATGAAAATGAGAAAGCTACTTACCGGTATAAATCCATGCAAAATTTTCCTTCCAAATGCTTAATCAGGCTGCTCTTAATTCGAGGCAAGTAATGGCCTCTTTTGCTTACACACCTTCAAATTCCTACTCACTCCTGAGCATTTCCCTACAATTCTGAACTTCTGCTTCGAATTTCTCGCTAACCCACCTACATGTCGACAACCCACCTTTCACTCTTTTAGTTTGTGGCCAAACATTGAGATCACTAGAGCCGACATATGCCGATAAGGAAAAAACACACCAAGGATTTTTATAGTGGTCTGGTCAAAATATGACCTACGTCCACTCCCTGGAGTCCTCCGCTCCGGGATTTTCACTACCAAAAATAGTTCTCCATTTACCCCCTTCGGCAAGGCGGAGAAGCCTTTACAAACCTCCCTTTCACCAACCCGGCGTGGCGGAGTGCCAAACTCTGTTTTTGCCCTCCTGGCGACGGCAGAGAACCTTCTCGTTTTTCTCGCTCCTAGAGAAGGCATAGAACCTCGAGGTCACGAATGTAGACGAGCCTTTCCCTTGGAGATCCTCCCTCAAATTCTTCTAGGGCCATAGGAGGAGAAAGATGCAGCAAGTTCAGAGCAACCGTGTGATCTCCCTTACACCTCTTCTCCCTCACAACACTCACCTTCTCCTTCCTCTCTCAACCCTAAAGAACTTCTCTAGGGCTCTCTCCCTTGGAATCCCTCTCTAACCACGTTCTCCCTCCTCTGTAAATCTTACTTAAAAAGTACGAGATTAACACCTAAAACGGGCTCCAAAAACCTCTGATTTCAAAAGTAGTCGTTACTATTCGTACAGTATGATTCAACATCATACAGTACGATCTCCATAAACAGACTTCGTCCTGCTACAAAGATGTACGAACAGTTAAAAAACAATTCGTACTGTATGATATAATATCGTATGGTATGATCCATAAAATACTATCCGTACTGGACGATGGTCTGGACGACCAGATGTCATCTCTGTTCATCATATGGTACGATCACTATCATACAGTACGATTAGACAAAAACCAAGAGATCGTCCAGGATGATATCCGGGACGATCAAACTTCATCTCTATTCATCGTATGGTACGATCCAGTTCGTATAGTACGATGTTCAAAATATAATTAGGCCTATATTATATGTACTAATCACGGGTTAATTTAAGTAAGTATTTAAAATAAATCGAACAGTACGAAAAGGTTCGTATAGTACGAACGGCGTAAAATGACTTACTTAATCTAAACTACGGCTAGGGTTTTTGATCTGAACATATCGTACAGTACGACTAAATTCATACAGTACGATCTATTCACAAAATCGTCCACATAGCTCGGATTATACGGTACGAATTAAAATCGTACAGTACGATCTCCAGAGAAGAAATTCTATTACATTTTGCATTTAAAAATAAACTCTCCCCCTGTGTGTGTGCATGGTTGCTCTTACTCTTATGCATTTTGTGGCCAGACTCAAGAAAATAAAAATACAATAAATAGAAAAATACAATATCTGACTCATACTCCTAATCTACCCGTACTTGAGTCTTCCTTTCGTCCTGAGTCACTTGTGATCTTCCTGAAATGTTAGTACTCAAGGACAATAGCAAATAAAATAATATCCAATGAAAAGTTGTTTCAAAACAAACATTATTTGGCATCATCAAAATCTCAAACTTGGGGTCATGGGTTGCAATATTTATCTGATCATTCCCCGTTACTTATTTCCCTTAAATTTTGGCATGTGAGCCCTCTTACCAAATTTAGATTTTAAAACATGTGGTTACTTAATGACACTTTTCATGACCTTATTTAGGAAAATTAGCAGGCCCCTTTACATCCTGATAACTCTATCTTTGGTATGAGGAGACTATGGTTTAAACATAAAAAACTTAAGCAAGCTTTATATTGGTGGAATCAAAATATATTTAAAAATCTTTTCTCTAACATTTTGAATGCTGAAGAGAATGTTAACTCCATTGAATCTCAATGTCAACTCACTCCTTCTGATGCTAATTTCAATCTTTTGAGACATGCTAACGAGAGTCTTTTTAAATTACAAGATCAGGAGGAAACTTTTTGGAAACAAAAAGTAGCAGCGAAACATCCTGTTGAATCTGATAATAATACCAAGTATTTCCATGCTTTGGTGAAGAGGAAACATGCCAAAAAATCTATCTTTAAAATTAATCGTACTGATGGTTCCTCTTCTGAGGATGTTGTTTAGATTGCTAATCTTGTTGTTAGTCATTTTCAAAAACATCTTAATAAATACTTTAAACCTATTCTTATTTATAACCTTGATATTATCCCTAGTTTGATTTTCAAGAGGATAATGCTTTTCTTTCCAATCACCCTTCTATTGACGAAATCAAAGAAAAAATTTTTAGCGTGAAGGGTAACTCTGTGGCTGGGCCGGATGGTTTTTTAAATTTTTTCAAAAAACTTTGTGTATTATTAGTCATGATCTTCATTCTGTTGTCAATGACGTTTTTGCTGGTAACTATATTCCTATGTTTTTTACTTCTACTTTTATTGTGCTTATTCCCATGAATAACCATGTTAGTTCCTAGAATGATTTTTGGCCCCTTTTTTTTGAAGAAAATGCAGCAAATTGCATTAAAATAGGAAAAAGGAATACAACCTATGAATTGAGAACATTAGATTCCTCCTTTAACAAAGACCAAAATGAAGGAGGAACCTTATTCATGCTAAACTCATCCCAAGTAAAAGAACTAACAATACCATAGTTAGCACATAAGTCCGCTAACTTATTTGCCCTTCTATTTATGCAATTAAAAATTACATTATTGAACCCATTGAGTAAATGAACATCATCATACCTTGGTTCACCACTTGTCTTAGCTTTTTGCAAGAACTCCATAATGTTAACATTGTCACCATCAATTATAATTCCCTTGTATATAAACATCAAATCCTTAATCATCTCCTTGATTGCTTGAGTAGCCAAAATCTCCAAAGAACAAATATCCCAATGAATTAATGTTTTTCCAAAAGCTAGTAGAAGTCTTTCTTTGTGATCCTGAAACACACCTCCTATTCCGACTTTATAAAAAGAAAGAAGAGTTGCATCCACATTTACCTTTAACCAATCTGGTGGTGGAGGATACGAATGCAAATTGGATAGTCTTGGAGACTTGTTAGCTTCCCATATACCTGAGAATTTACATTTCTAACAACTGATATAGAAGCAAAGCTCAATGCATTAGATGAAATAATCAAAGAGCTGTCCTCACCACCATTATGAACCAACTTATTCCTTGGCTTCCATTTAAAGAATACCACACTACAATACAAATTAACCATGAAAGGAGATTTTTTTGACAACCAAATATAGCAATCTACTAAGGATTCATATCTCGTGTAAGTAAACCCCCATCTGCTTAGCTAAGTTAACACATCCTTCAGCTTTTTACATCAAACAGCCACATGGTATTCATTCTCTATTTAATTAGAGCCCCTTGGGCAAGTTTTGACCCTTTACAATCTTCTATATTCAAGGAATTAAGCAGTAGGCAGTGCTTTGTTAAAAATCCTCCACCACAATGTTTCAACTTTTAGATTCAAATTGCTTTTTCTGATCTAACTCCAGAATTGCTATAGATTTGTGTGCATTACCGACATCTTGAACACCATAGAAGAAATGGATTTGCCTGTTCTTTCGTAAAACAATTCCATCTTATTTTCCTCCATATCAGAAAAATTTTAACTTGAGATATCAAACTTACTAAATCACTTCCCACATGCTTCCTTAACTCCTCATTCCAACTACCGTTAGTAATGAAATTTGAGACAAAAAAACTACTGATGTCATAAGGGATGACAAAAGTTGTCCATTTGTTAATACTTTTATCCAATATCCAAGTTTCATCGAATACATCAATATCCTCTCCATTACCGATATTCCATCTAATTAGAGGCCTAAAAGATTTACCTCCATCCTTGATGATTCTCTAAGCTGATGAACCCATCCTCCTTATGTTATTATCCCACAAATTTACATATTTTGGATATAACACTTTATGAATTAAAGATCCTTTGTCACTCACATACTTCCAAGCTAATTTTGCTCTCAACGGTCCTACTTTGCTTGCGCAAGGGTGACGAGCTCTACCTCCCCATTTCATCTGTAAACACATTGTTTCCCAATAGATATAATGAATATCATGTCCCCCCATTTTCTTTAATCCAAATGAAGCTTCTACAAATCTTGTCTACTTCTTCAAGGATACTCTTAGGAACCAAAGAGTTGGTATAATGGAAAATAGTGTAAGAAAGCAAAATAGATTTAGTAAGTAAAATCTTACCAGGTAAGGAAATAAATTTTCCTCCCCAAACATTAGTTATTCTTATTGCCTTCTCAATGATAAAAAAAAGTCTTCTCTTAATAATCTTCTCAATGCCAACTTGACTCTAAGGTAAGACATCTCCTTTACTTTTTTGAACCCCATAAACCGAGAGATCTTCTTCCTCCTTCTTCTATTAACCATTTTACCAAAAATCATACCAGATTTTTTGATATTAATCCTTTGTCCCAGCCATCAACAGAAGTTTTCCAAAAATTTTTTAATCCCCTTTACTGCCTTCATATTAGTTTCTGAGAAGATAATCACATCATCTACATATAACAAATAAGAAATTCTAGGTCCATTTATACACAACCGAACACCAATAAAATATTCTCTTTGTTTAAAAGCATTAAACAACAATTGGGAGCATAAATAAAAAGAAATGGGGACAAGGGACAACCTTCTCTAAATCCACTCTTTCCACTAATCCAATTAGAAAGATTACCATTAATAAAAATGGAGAATTATGAATCCTTTACACACTCCAAAATCAGATTAGAAAAACTAGATGGAAAGCCAAAATAATCCACTGCATTTTCCAATGTTTTCCATCCCATCGAATCATATGCATGCTCCATGTAGGTTTTAAAGGAAACAAAACCTTTGGATGAATGAGAATTTCTGAATATATGCATTATCTCTTGAGCTACCAATACATGGTATGATAAGGATCTTCCTTTGAAAAAAGCAACTTGATCTTCTGATATAAGTTTTGGAATAATAAGAGACATCCTATTCATTAGCATCTTTTCTTCCAATTTATAAACCGCGTTGCATAAGCTAATCGGTCTGAAATTAGACAGAGTCAAAGGGTTGCTTACTTTTGAAATAAGCATTATAATTGATTCCTTCCATTTTGAATCTATAATAGCCATTTGAATGAAATAAATGATAGCATTCCATAAGCCATATTTAATTATCTCCCAATATGCTTTATAGAAGGAAAATATAATGACATCATTACCTGGGGGTATGTTATTTCAACTAAACTTGATCACTGCTTCCATTTCTTCAATTATGAAAGCCTTGTTTAACATATCTATGTCTCCATCATCCAACATTCTCCATGGGATTGGGCAATCATCAAGCTTGCAAACTCTATTCTTCCATTTATTTTTGAAAAATCAAACCATCACTTCCTCTATTTGTTGTTGCTCCTCCACAATCTCTCCATTTTCATTTTTAATTTTATCAATAAAATTGGAATTTCTTCTAGCCAAAGCAAAGTCTTGAAAGAATTTAGAATTTCGATCTCCCTCCATCAACCAATTCACCTTAGCTCTTTGCCTCCAGCAAGTGTCGAGTTGAATTAAGCTCACACACTTTTACTTTTATCAACCAACTATCATCCTCTAAAAGTCCACCATCATTTGCTTCTTTTGTTTGTAGATCTTCAATTTGCTTCAGTAGTTCTTCCTTTTGTAAAATGAGACTTTTGTGTTTAGCTTTGCTCCAATAAGAAAGAGCCTTTAGAGCTTTCTCCATTTTACAGTTCAAGATCTGAGAGAAGCTGCCAACTAATGTTTTCCTTCCATATCCCTCTCACAACAGTAACTGATGCCTTATTGGAAGCCCAAACCTCTTCAAACCGGAGCACCTTCCTAACTGATTGCTGAACCAAGAGATTTAATATAATTAGGTAGTGATCTAAAGCTACTCGAGCCAAGTGCCTCACCACCAACCTATGAGCTCAATTCAATGCAATAGAGTTTAAGAAGCATCTATCTAGTCTTTCAAGTATCCGATCCACACCTATTTTATTGTTACACCAAGAAAACTTTGGACCCACATATCCAAGTTCGTGGAAGTCATTATAAGATAGAAAAGATTTCATCTCCTTTGGTCCAAGGGAAAACAATAATCTTTTCCCTCCCCTCTTGTCTTCTTTAGAAAGAATACAATTAAAGCCTCCTCCCAAAACCATAGGTAACTCCTTTGAGGAATAAAAATTCCAACCTCTTCCAAAGCGTTCTTCTTTTGTAAACAACCTTATTACCATATATTGAAGTAATCCTCCATTTGCCTCTACTAGGAACTTCCCAAATAACCAATAATAAATTGGGAAGAAAATTCCAAAATCTAAAATTTTGTAAAGCTAGCCTTCCATAACACAAGAATACCACCAGACAATCCTTCTGAAGAAACATGAAAGAATTCCCATTCTGTACCAATCAGTTGATCTACATCCCTTCTATCAAAGTTAGAAATTTTGGTTTCAAGTAAACCAATAAAAAAAAACCCATGCTCTTTCACAACCTCCTTCAAGTATAGAGGTATAGAGAAGCCTTTTTCTTCCTAGATCCTCTACAATTACAAAAAGCAATGGAAGTCATCATTGAATAAGTGGGGATAAAGTTCCCAACTTATGTTTACCATCCCCTTCAGCTCTCCTACTCATAGGAGCCAAATTAATTGGTCCTTGTCTTTTTAGTTGTTTGGAACCTTTCCTCTTAACATTAGAAGAATCACCTTCTTTCATCTCAGCTACCTTCCTTTCCTCCATACTAACATTGGTGTTGTTATCTACTGCATTATTGACTTCATACAAATCTTCTAGTTTATCAACCACAACATTATCCTCAGTACTTACTATCTCTCCTTCCTCCACCAAACTGTCTAGAATATTGAATTTATTCTTAAATGCAGTAGAAGACATATTGGAAGACATATTATTAGTTATACTAACTTATGATGCTACAACCTCCACTATTTCCTGCATTACATCCTTCTCAGAGCTTTTTGGTTGACTTGATTTCCATGTATGAATAAAGACAACCTCTTTCCATATGTACTTCTCAGCATCAACCAGGCTTTGCTTCAACTTTTTTTATATTAAATAAGCATTTTTACCCATATATTCATCCTTGCTCCGTGGGTTATTTTTCTAAAAAAAGTTGTTATTTCTTCTATTTCCATAGTTCACTATCAACCATGGGCCATAACCTTCATTAGTAACATATGAAGTCTCATCTTGCCTTAAATTTTCTTCTGTTTGAATGGCATACTCCCTTTGATTAAGTGTATTGACAGCTTCTTTTGAAACAGTGTTTCGTCCCATTTTATTTTCTAAGCAGTCTTTCTTCATATGCCCTATTTTACCACAACCAAAAACAAAAGTTTGGAATCCTATCATATTCTATTTTTTGGACCCTTCAACCATGTAAGGTTTCCCAATCATCGAATCAATTATGCAAATATTGATTTCATCCAAACATTGAAGTGGGAGATTAGGCATCCTAACCCATATTGGAGCGGTTAAGCCTTTTAAAGAATTGGGAGATAAATTTGGTGACCATTTGTCCATACCAATAATTTGTCCATTGACAAACCAACGACCATTAGATAACACAACTTCCAATGTTTGTACTTCATAGAATAAACATAGAACCCAGTCCAAACTGAGCATAGTAAGTTAAAATTTCCCAAAAGAAGACCATTGCCTCCTTAATTATGTAATTACTATAGGAAAAGGAACATTACCTCCAAAAACTTTTACTACTAGAGAATTTTGAAGCTTTCTAGTGTTCTCCAACTCCTTCTAAGAATGTAATTTAACTGAAGCAACATCTTCTGATAAGAAATCTCCCAAATCAAGGTCTGAAACCTTAATATTTTCTTTCTTACTCCAAGCATTTTGCTGGTTTGAATTCATCGATCTTACTGGAATTGCATTCTGGATTCCAAAACACATTCCCAAGTCCCATGGATTGCATTCGCAAACCATTATAAAATCATATTTTTTAATTTTATCAAAGTCTTCATATCCACAGCATTCTCCGTTATCAAGCTTGCCAATTCTCTCACAGTTTTAGAATCACCTTTAGGGAGGAAATCATTTGTATCAACAATAGATTTTTATATAACACAAACTCTTCCACCCTCAAGTTATCATCAAGCCTTTTAGAACATTACTTTGATGATGGAGAAGCATCATCTTTTGAGTTTGAATCCAAGAATTTTCTAGACAATTTTCTAGTTTTAAATTGAATCTTCAAGGTTTCTTCATCTACAACATTTTTTCCCTTTCTGACTACTTCAGGAATTTTTTTAGAAAAAACCAATCCTCATTCATTTATAATCAGTGGCATACCCGCTCTCACCTTAGGTTTTAATCCTTGAGAAATACCAGGAACTCCATCACCAAATGTTGAAGGCTACGATAAAAATGTCTGAACCAGAATCTGAGCATTCCCCACAACTGATCTTCGAACGTCTAATGGATCACCGGCCAGAGATGGCCGAAGACCCTCCGTCGCCATTATCGTTGCTGGGAAACCCAAGAAGACTAAGATTTGAAAAACCACGGTGAATGCACTTTTTTCC
>NW_021319364.1:0-5767 GCF_001605985.2 Dendrobium catenatum | reverse complement strand
GATATCATATGTACTTACTCCCTCTTCCCATAATAAAATTAAATCATCAATCAAAGGTTGTAAGAATACGTTAATCTTCACTTTTGGATTATGTGGCCCTAGAATTATAAGTGTTAGAAACATATAAGGAGTAGTCATACACAACTCTAGAGGAAGATTGTAAGGAGTGAGTATCATAGGTCAATATGAGTACGGTGTAGCCGACTAACTGAATGGAGTAAAATCATCTGCGCATAAACCTAATCTTACATTTCTTGGTTCTACTGTGAATGTGGGATGTGTACGATAAAAGTACCTCCAAGCCTCTGCTTCTGATGGATGTGTGATAATACTTTCTTATGGAATGTGATCATTATGGCATCTCATATGTGCAGCAGATCTCATGGATGCATATAGCCATTGTAGTCTCAGAATTATTGGAAAGTAGAATAACCTACTAATAAGCACATCCTTCTGCTTCCTTCTATTTCAAGATTTTGGTTTAAATCTTGGTGCATTGCAATGACGGCATGCAATTTTTGAGATATCTTCTTTATAGTATAACATGCATCCATTAATACAACAATCTATCTTTGTGTATGTCAAACCAAGTTTAGAAACTAACTTCTTTGTTTGATATAGATTTGTAGGAATTAAATTATATGTCGGACTTATTTCCTTAAGTAGCCCAATGAATTGATGAAAACATTCACGAGCAACATTATATTCAGCCTTGATGCTTAACATCTTCACAGCAACAGATAATTCTGAGTGAGTCGTGCATAATCTCTAAGAGTAAAGACACTCATTCACGTACTTGAGCATCCTCATCTCTGCAATACTTTTCTATCAATCACATAATAGGCCTGAAGCATTGTCTCCATTTAGCATTGTCTCTAAGAGTAAAGACACTCAGTCACTTGAGCATCCTCATCGATCTCTACAATACCCAACTTAATTTTTTACTTCTCTTTTAATGGCCAACATTATGTGACATAAAGTATTGCAGGTCTCACCATCATTTATAGTTTTTTTTTTTAAAGTTTGAGTGGTACTTTTCTATCACACAACAGATTTTATGTATTCCTCCACTTTAACCAAACAACTTGTATTTCACTATCACTTATATCTAAAACATGTATTATTATTAATGACTAGATCGCCCAAAGTCATAACCCGCCCACTAGAGCTATCACTATTAAAATTACATTCTATGTATTTGGTTTTAGATATTCATTCCATTACATTGTAACAAGTTTTAGACAAACCAGGTGCTGGGTCATCTAAAAACCTTTAAACTATCACATTTAAAATTGCTAGGAGCTATTACATTTAAAATAACATTGCTAGGAGATCTACTCAAATGAAAACCTTTAAAATCTAATGTTGACCTCCATTGTTCAAGTTTACCTTAACTTCGTCTCTAGACTTATCAGCAAGAAGAATATCATCAGCAAAAAGCATACACTACGGTACATCCTCTTGCAAATGTATGTAAAGAACATCCATGGCTAAAGCAAAAAAGATATGTGCTTAAACCTAATCATTTATGTAATCCAACTGAAATAGGAAAATATTTCGTCAAACAAAACAAAAAAAACCTTCCGTCGAGATGAACGACCGTCGGTAAAGATGAACGACCGTTGGCGACCAGGAAAGCTAGGATCCTCGGCAAAGTCTGGTGACCGTCGGCAAAGTCCTATGACCATCAAAGACCTCGATCTACGGCGATCGACGGAGGGCGACGAGCAGAAGGAAACAAGTGAGTGGCCAGAGGGGCTCGATCTCAAAAAATAAGGCTTTCGCTGGCGGCGGGTGTCAAATCCGCCGGAGATATTTCTGGCGCATTATGCGTCGTATTTATTTCATTGAGTTTAAATACACCGGTGCCATATCAGCCGGTAATTGCACCGGTGATTCTCAGCCGTAACGTGCAACGGAACAAGTGAAATATTGGTTTATGTCGACGCCCATACCGGCACAACTGACGCCAGAAATATTCCGTTGTACTATGCGTCAGAAAATGCACCGTAAAGTTTTCGTCGAACCAAAATGCTGTTACATGCGCCGTTCTTTACCGACGCATAATTTCTGCTGGAAAGTCCAACGGTAATCACGTGTTTTCCCGTAGTGATCCACTATTAGCATGAATCCAATTTGAACATTGCCATTAATTAAAATAGAGAATTTTGGGTCTTTGACACACTCCAAGATAAGATTTGATAATTTGGATGGAAATCCAAAATACTCCAAGGCTTTTTTAAGAGTCGGTCACCCCATCGAATAATAAGCCTGCTCCATATCAATTTTAATAGAAACCAAGCCTTTGGAAGATTTAGAGTACCTTAACTTGTGCATGATCTCTAGAGCCACCAAAACACGATTCATCAATGATATCCCCTTCAAGAATACCGCTTGTTCATTGGAGATGATTTTTGGAATAATAGAAGCCATTCTATTCATGAGAACTTTAGCCACCACCATATAGATTGTATCACAAAGACTAATTGGCCTGAAGTTGCAAGGATTCACCGGATTTTCAACTTTAGGAATAAGAACAATGAGAGTTTCCTTCCATCTAGGATCCATCTCAGAATTTTCAAAGAAAAAATTCACATGCATTCCATAAATCTTTCTTGATGATCTCTCAATAAGCCTTGAGGAAGGAATATGTAATACCATTAATTCCTAGAGATATAAATTTGGAACTATGCTTAATAACATCTTCAACTTCTTCTATAGAGAATGCTTTGTTTAGCAGATTTACATCATCCTCATTTAAGCTTTCTCTCGGTTCTAGCCAGCCTTGTAATTTACATTCTCTGATTTTTCGTTTAGCTTGGAAAAACTGAACAATGATATCTTCAATTTTATTTTGATCTTCAACCATCTCCCCATTATCATCTTTGATTTTATTGATGAAGTTTGTATTCCTCCTAGCCGTTGCAAATGACTGGAAAAATTTAGTGTTATGATCTCCCTCCAATATTTACTTAACTTTAGCTCTTTGCCTCCACCAAGAGTCTAACTGGACTAATATAGAATTAAATTCTGTCAATTTAACATTTAGCTTCAAAATTTCCTCTTCCGTGAGGCCAAACTCTCCAGCTTCTTTGGATTGTAAATCTTCTATTTCCTTGAGCAAAGAATCTTTCAGCTGAAAGAGATTTAAATGCTTAGCTCTGCTCCAGTAGTGTAAGGCCTTCTAGGATCTATTCAACTTATTATTCAGAATATTGAAGCTGCTGCCCACATATTTTTTTAGCCATACAGCCCTTACAACAACAGCTGAAGCTTTGATAGCAACCCAATGGTCTTCAAATTTGATAAGTTTTTTGAAAGTAGATTGGATACCCAATAAGTTTAGGAGAATTGGGAAATGGTCAGAAGCAACCCGAGGTAAATGTCTAATCATCAATCTTTGAGAGGAAAAAATAGCAGCTGAATTCAAATAGCACCTATCCAATCATTCAAGAATATGATCCTTCCCTGATTTATTATTACACCAAGTGAATCTTGGGCCTAAGAATCCAACTTCATGCAAATCATTGTTAGTCAAGAAGGTTTTAATTTCCTTGGATCCAAGGGAAAAACTGAATCTCTTCCCTCCCCTTTGTCTTCTTTGGACAGAATACAATTAAAATCTCCTCCTATTACCATTGGTAAGTCCTTGGAAGAGTAAGCATCTACTTTATCCCAAATCTGTCTTCTCTTGTAAGCATCCTTATTCCCATAAATAGGAACAACATGCCAACTCCCTTTGTTATAAACTTCCAAATCACCAATTACAAATTGGTTAGAAGTTTCCAAAACACAAAATTTAGCAACATTTCTCTTCCATAAAAGAATAATCCCTCTAGAAAGCCCTTCAAAAGGAATATGAAAGAAATCCTAATCTGGACAAACAAGATTGTCCACATCCTTTCTATCCATTGTAGCAACTTCAGTTTCTAATAAACCAAAAAAGAAAACATCATAGTTTTTCACAATATCTACAATATATAGAGAAACCTTTTTCTTCCTGGCTCCTCTACAATTCCAAAATGCAATTGATGACATTAATGGAATTGAGGGGATGCCATCCCCACCTTATCCCCATCAAACCTCCTACTCCTAGGAGCCAAATTAATAGGCCCCAAAACCTTTAAGTTTTTTGGTACCTTTTTTCTTTAAAGAAGTTTCTACAATATCACCTGAAATAATTTTGGCAATATCTACATTCTTCTCAACAATACAAACATCCAAATCTTCTTTTTCAGCAATAGAATGCTCAATTGATTCTTGAGGTAAAGTAATTTCCCCTTCTTCTAATAGGCTATTAAATACATCAAATTTATTTTCAGTAACAGCTGAAGAAAAAGATTTAGGCTCCATTCCAGTTATAGCTTCCTGATCTCTGAACAGAGACTCCTGATGCACTTCCAGAATGATTTCATTGCTTTGACTGAGATTTAAATGCCCATCAGACAAATCAGGATCTGTTTGAACTGAATGCATTTCTTTTCCGACCTCCTTAAGATATGTTTTAGAGTTCAATTCCACAGAGTTCTTCTTAACCAAATCTGTATTTTTTATAACATAATTACTGCATAGACATTGGAAACCTTTCTTATTGTTCATGTAGTTTTTTCTCCCATAGTTAACATGAACCCAAGGTTCATAGCTCTCTTTAACTTCTGAAGAACCATCAGAACTTGGCTTAGTGATGACTTCTTCTTCTTTCTATTTTGAAGGAACTTCAGCTCAGATAGAATTGACTTTGCTATTTAAACAGTCTTTTTTGAGGTCGCCAATTAAACCACATTTAAAATAGAAATTCAGAATTCTTCATACTCAATATTTTGATAAATTCTTCCTGTACTACCTTCCACCCAAACTCCAAGAGGGAGTTGTTCATCTAGTTTAATGCACACACAAACCCTTCCAAACTCTCATCTTCCCCACTGAAACATGTTCCCATCAATGAGTAGGGGCTTCCCAACCAAGGATGCAATTCTGCAGACATTCAATTCTTCACAGCATTGTAAGGGAAGATTTGGCATCCTGATCCAAACAGGGGATGTCAAACCTTTTAAGGACGTCAATGAGAAACTCAGCGACCATCTGTCAAATCCAATGATCTGTCCTCTAACAAACCACGGCCCATTAGCAAATACTGCTTCAAATGGCTCTTGTTCGTGAAAAGTGTTGCAAACCTATTTTCATGTCTTATGTTTTGATGATTGACAAACACTATTTCTCTTGGACTACTTGCTGCTTCTAACTTTTCAGGAATCGAAGATCGAACGATCAAGAAGAAGGCAAGATCAGGATTGCGTTGGTTTAGGGGTTGAGTCAGTCTGTACTTTTGCTTTTTACCCTTTGATTCTAATTGTAATGGTCAAAGAGACTGATGTTAAGTAACCCTACACACACACACTTGAGTGACTTAGATTTTTTGTTTTTGCCCACATCGGCCAGGCCGATATTTATATCGTCCTGGACGATCAGCTTAAAACAGAAAGTCTAAATATGGATTCTTAATTAAGGCAGCTGTCATTAATATATCGGCCTGGACGATACATGTATCGTCCAAGACGATCAGCTCAAAATAGAAAGAAGTAGCCGCCTTAGACAGTTAAGGCATACTGTATTTTTAAATTATCGGCTAGGACGATCCCCGGATCGGCCTGGACCAAATTACCAAATTATGCCATAATTGATCAGGAAATCAAGGGAGTAATTAAGGATGATTGATATAATCATATCGTTCGGGATGATCGCAGGATCGGCAAGGATGATCCATTCA